>NW_024608492.1:45000-64687 GCF_018296145.1 Oncorhynchus tshawytscha
CCGTTGTTGCTCCTCTGCGTTTTCACTTCACAATAACAGCACTTACAGTTCACCGGGGGCAGAAATTTGACGAACTGACTTGTTGGAGAGGTGGCATCCTATGACGATGCCGCGTTGAAAGTCACTGAGCTCTTCAGTACAGGCCATTCTGCTGCCAATGTTTGTCTATGGAGATTGCATGACTGTGTGCTCGTCAGCAACAGGTGTGGCTGAAACAGCCGAATCCACCAATTTGAAGGGGTGTATAACCAGTAGAACCCAACCCAGTCCAGTGTAACCTAACCCAGTATAACCCAGTCCAGTATAACCCAGTCCAGTATAACCCAGTCCAGTATAACCCAACCCAGTATAACCCAGTCCAGTATAACCCAGTCCAGTATAACCCAACCCAGTATAACCCAACCCAGTATAACCCAACCCAGTCTAGTAGAACCCAACCCAGTATAACCCAGTCCAGTATAACCCAGTGTAACCCAACCCAGTATAACCCAGTCCAGTATAACATAACCCAGTGTAACCCAGTCCAGTATAACATAACCCAGTATAACCCAGTCCAGTATAACCCAACCCAGTCCTGTATAACCCAGTCCAGTATAACCCAGTCCAGTATAACCCAACCCAGTATAACCCGGTCCAGTATAACCCAGTCCGGTATATCCCAGTATAACCCAGTCCGGTATAACCCAGTATTACCCAGTCCAGTATAACCCAGTATTACCCAGTCCAGTATAACCCAGTATTACCCAGTCCAGAATAACCCAGTATTACCCAGTCCAGTATAACCCAGTCCAGTGTAACCCAACCCAGTATAACCCAGTCCAGTGTAACCCAGTATTACCCAGTCCAGTATTACCCAGTCCAGTATAACCCAGTCCAGTATAACCCAGTCCAGTATAACCCAGTCCAGTATTACCCAGTCCAGTATAACCCAGTCCAGTATAACCCAGTCCAGTATAACCCAACCCAGTATAACCCAACCCAGTATAACCCAGTCCAGTATAACCCAGTCCAGTATAACCCAGTCCAGTGTAACCCAGTATAACCCAGTCCAGTATAACCCAGTCCAGTATTACCCAGTCCAGTATAACCCAGTCCAGTATAACCCAGTCCAGTATAACCCAACCCAGTATAACCCAGTCCAGTATAACCCAGTCCAGTATAACCCAGTCCAGTGTAAAGCCACAGGGATCCTGTAAATCAGTTGTATATGTAATTCTGAAGATTTCAGCCCAGTGCTGGCCAGTCCAGTTCAGCCAAGCACCACTCAATCTCTCTCATCCTCTTCTCTCTACTTCTCTGACCTCTTGACCCCTCAATCTCTCTCATCCTCTTCTCTGACCTCTCGACCCCTCAATCTCTCTCATCCTCTTCTCTGACCTCTTGACCCCTCAATCTCTTCTGGTGATGACGACCTCTCCTCCATCCTGAAATAACATCAGTCATGGTCACACCATAAAGGGACAGAAACCACGGCCACACACACACACAGAGACATACAGACACAGAGACACACACAGAGACACACACAGACACAGAGAGACACACACACAGACACAGAGACACACACACAGACACAGAGACACACACACAGACACAGAGACACACACACAGGCACAGAGACACAGAGACACACACAGAGACACAGAGACACACACAGAGACACAGAGACACACACAGAGACACAGAGACACACACAGAGACACAGAGACACACACACAGACACAGAGACACACACACAGACAGAGACACACACACAGACAGAGACACACACACAGACACAGAGACACACACAGACACAGAGACACACACACAGACACAGAGACACACACACAGACACAGAGACACACAGAGACACAGAGACACACACACAGAGACACACACACAGACACAGAGACACACACAGAGACACACACAGACACAGAGACACACACACAGACACAGAGACACACACAGACACATGGAGAAACACACACTCGTTAGAGAGAAGGCAGACTGCACAGAAGACAACTGCTGAGGGGGGAAATATGGTTGAAATCATTCTCTGTTTACCATGGACTGCTGTTATGACACTTCTACTGTTCTTCATCATCTCTACAGTCCCTCTCTGTTCATCATCATCATCATCAGCTCTTACAGTCCCTCTCTGTTCATCATCATCTCTACAGTCCCTCTCTGTTCATCATCATCTCTACAGTCCTCTCTGTTCTTCATCATCTCTACAGTCCCTCTCTGTTTTCTACTGATCTTCATCATCTCTACAGTCCCTCTCTGTTTTCTACTGATCTTCATCATCTCTACAGTCCCTCTCTGTTTTCTACTGATCTTCATCATCTCTACAGTCCCTCTCTGTTTTCTACTGATCTTCATCATCTCTACAGTCCCTCTCTGTTTTCTACTGATCTTCATTATCTCTACAGTCCCTCTCTGTTCATCATCATCTCTACGGTCCCTCTCTGTTTTCTACTGTTCTTCATCACCTCTACAGTCCCTTTCTGTTCTTCATCATCATCATCTCTACAGTCCCTCTCTGTTTTCTACTGTTCATCATCATCTCTACAGTCCCTCTCTGTTTTCTCTGCTCTCTACATTATCTCTCTACAGTCCCTCTCTGTTTTCTCTGCTCTCTACATTATCTCTCTACAGTCCCTCTCTGTTTTCTCTGCTCTCTACATTATCTCTCTACAGTCCCTCTCTGTTTTCTACTGTTCATTATCTCTCTACAGTCCCTCTGTTTTCTCTGCTCTCTACATTATCTCTCTACAGTCCCTCTCTGTTTTCTACTGTTCATTATCTCTCTATAGTCCCTCTCTGTTTTCTCTGCTCTCTACATTATCTCTCTACAGTCCCTCTCTGTTTTCTCTGATCTCTACATTATCTCTCTATAGTCCCTCTCTGTTTTCTACTGTTCATTATCTCTCTACAGTCCCTCTCTGTTTTCTCTGCTCTCTACATTATTTCTCTACAGTCCCTCTCTGTTTTCTCTGCTCTCTACATTATCTCTCTACAGTCCCTCTCTGTTCATTATCTCTCTACAGTCCCTCTCTGTTTTCTACTGTTCATCATTATCTCTCTACAGTCCCTCTCTGTTTTCTCTGCTCTCTACATTATCTCTCTACAGTCCCTCTGTTCATTATCTCTCTACAGTCCCTCTCTGTTTTCTCTGTTCCCTGCATTATCTCCCTACTTTATCCCCTCTCTTTCTCTCACACACACACAAACCACCCCACATAGCCATGTCCCCCCTGGGTTCGTTGCTCACTAATTGCCTGTTCTGTCTATTGCTGTGTGGCTGTTGTGTAACACCTGGACAATTACATTATATAGACTTGTTTATTTATACACACACACACACACACACAGCAATAACTGCAGAAAACTGTAGACAACCACAGACAGGCACACACACTGTATGGCTGTGGAAAAATTGTAGCTAGTTTTTCAAAGATGCATGGTTCTAAGGACCGTGTACGGAAACCTGTGGGATAATGTGTGTGTGTGTGTGTATGTGTGTGTGTTTTAGATGCTCCTGTGTCTAAGTGTGGTCCTGGGTCCTCCGGAGCACCACGCATCCAGAGGCAGGAGCAGGTCATGCACCACTCCCCCAAGAAGAGCTCCCAGGTCAGGCTTCACCCTGCACAAACCCTGTCCTCACCTCGACCAGGGTGGGAGCACCATACATACAGTACTTCATAACACACCCATTTAACCATTTGGGCTGCATCTCAATAGTCCAAAATTACTACTACCTGTCCTCATCGACTGTACTTCATCTGCACTGACCTGACTAACTCTTGTCCAGGTCTTTCAGACTCCGTTATGTTGAATAAACTCTCCGCTGTAGCTGACTCCTGTCTAACCCATCTCTAACCCCCCCAACCCATCTCTAAACCGTCCCCAACCCATCTCTCAACCCCCAACCCATCTCTCAACCCACCCTCAACCCATCTCTCAACCCACCCCAACCCATCTCTAAACCCCACCCACCCCAACCCATCTCTAAACCCCACCCACCCCAACCCATCTCTCAACCCCACCCACCCCAACCCATCTCTAAACCCCACCCACCCCAACCCATCTCTAAACCCCACCCACCCCAACCCATCTCTAAACCCCACCCACCTCAACCCATCTCTAAACCCCACCCAACCCATCTCTCAACCCCCCAACCCATCTCTCAAACCCCCAACCCATCTCCAAACCCCCCACAACCCATCTCTCAACCCCCCCCACCAGCCTGAGGGTCCCTACTCCAGCAGTAACACCCTGTCCAGCACGGCCTCGAGCGGGGGCCACAGCGACACCGACAAGTGGTTCGACCTGGTGGGCCCCGGGGGACCAGGGGAGGCCCCTGACTCTGAACCCAACGGCCTGGGAGGGGGGTACCTCCAGGGGGCCTCAGCCGACAGCGGGATAGACACCTCATCCTACGGAGGAGGGGGTGGGGGCCACTCACACCCCCACCAGGAGAGTTCTAGTTCCCTCTTGGCTCCCGGGGGTAGAGAGGGGAGGGATAGAGCTCCATCCCCCTGGCATAGCCCCACTGAGGGGGGCAGGAGGGTCCTGGAGAGGTCCTCCCCGGCTGCAGAGAGCTCACAACCCCCAGGGGAGAGGGGGGAGAGAGGAGAAGGGGCGACTAGGACTCCTACATGCCTACTGGTTGGAGATGGCAGCTCGTACAGTCCGACTGATGCAGGATCGCACTCCAGGTATGGATGGGTGGGTTGGACACGGAAACACGCAGCAGACAAACACACAGCAGACAAACACACAGCAGACACACACAGCAGACACACACACAGCAAACACACAGCAGACACACACACAGCAGACACACACACACACACACAGCAGACACACACACACACACACACACAGCAGACACACACACACACACAGCAGACACACACACAGCAGACACACACACACACAGCAGACACACGCACAGCAGACAAACACACAGCAGACAAACACACAGCAGACACACACACAGCAGACACACACACAGCAGACACACACAGCAGACAAACACACAGCAGACAAACACACAGCAGACACACACACAGCAGACACACACACAGCAGACACACACACAGCAGACACACACACAGCAGACACACACACAGCAGACACACACAGCAGACACACACAGCAGACAAACACACAGCAGACAAACACACAGCAGACACACACACAGCAGACACACACACAGCAGACACACACACAGCAGACACACACACAGCAGACACACACACAGCAGACACACACACAGCAGACACACACACAGCAGACACACACAGCAGACACACACGCAGCAGACACACACGCAGCAGACACACACGCAGCAGACACACACGCAGCAGACACACACGCAGCAGACAAACACACAGCAGACAAACACACAGCAGACAAACACACAGCAGACACACACACAGCAGACACACACAGCAGACACACACACAGCAGACACACACACAGCAGACACACACACAGCAGACACACACACAGCAGACACACAGCAGACACACAGCAGACAAACACACAGCAGACACACAGCAGACACACACACAGCAGACAAACACACAGCAGACACACACACAGCAAACACACAGCAGACACACACACAGCAGACACACACACACACACACAGCAGACACACACACACACACACAGCAGACACACACACACAGCAGACACACACACACACAGCAGACACACGCACAGCAGACAAACACACAGCAGACAAACACACAGCAGACACACACACAGCAGACACACACACAGCAGACACACACACAGCAGACACACACACAGCAGACACACACACACAGCAGACAAACACACAGTAGACACACACGCACAGCAGACACACGCACAGCAGACGCACGCACAGCAGACGCACGCACAGCAGACGCACGCACAGCAGACACACACGCACAGCAGACGCGCGCACAGCAGACACACACAGCAGACACACACACACACACACAGCAGACACACACACACACAGCAGACACACACACAGCAGACATACGCACAGCAGACACACGCACAGCAGACACACGCACAGCAGGCACACACACACACACAGCAGACACACACACACGCACAGCAGACACACACACACACAGCAGGCACACACACAGCAGACACACGCACAGCAGACACACGCACAGCAGACACACACACACACACAGCAGACACACACACACGCACAGCAGACACACGCACAGCAGACGCACAGCAGACACACACACACAGCAGACACACACACACACACAGCAGACACACACACACACAGCAGACACACACACACAGCAGAATCAGACACACAGCAGACACACACACACACAGCAGACACACACACACAGCAGAATCAGACACACAGCAGACAGAAGGAAACCGTGTCAACAGTAGCACAATACAGTGGCCTTGGTTTGATATTTTGATAGTGTAGCAGAACACACACACTTCCTGTTCCAGAAATAGAGGTTGATGATCGACAGTAGTCCATTCATGTCATCCTCTGCTCTGACGTCGGTAGGGAAATGACTGTGTAACACTCTGTAATCTCTACTAGTCTACTGCGGAATCTGTAGATCATCCTTTCTAAAAATGGGGTTTTAGCTCGTAGTTATTAGTTCAAAGTCTAGATTATGTCCATGCCAGAGATTACAGTACTTTGGTTCTCCATGGCCAGGAGTTGAATCTCCCTGTAGTGACCTTTCTCTTCTCTCCTCTCTTCCTGTCCTCCTCCTCCCCCCTCCCTCCCTCCTCTCTCCTCCCTCTTTCTCCCTTCCGCCCTGCCCCCTGTCCCCCTCCTCTCTCCTCCCTCTTTCTCCCTTCTGCCCCAACCCCTGTCCTCCTCCTCGCCTCCTCTCTCCCTCTCTTTCTCCCTTCTGCCCCAACCCCTGTCCTCCTCCTCGCCTCCTCTCTCTTTCTCCCTTTTGCCCTGACCCCTGTCCTCCTCCTCCCCTCCTCTCTCCTCTCCTCCTGTCCTCCTCCTCTCTCCGCTCCTCCCTCTTTCTCCCTTCTGCCCCGACCCCTGTCCTCCTCCTCCCCTCCTCTCTCCTCTCCTCCTGTGCTCCTCCTCCCTCCTCTCTCTGCTCCTCCCTCTTTCTCCCTTCTGCCCCGCCCCCTGTCCTCCTCCTTGCCTCCTCTCGCCTCTCTCCTCCCTCTTTCTCCCTTCTGCCCCGACCCTGTCCTCCTCCTCCCTCCTCTCTCCGCTCCTCCCTCTTTCTCCCTTCTGCCCCGCCCCCTGTCCTCCTCCTCTCTCCTCTTGTCCTGTCCTCCTCCTCCCCTCTCTCCTCTCCCTCTTTCTCCCTTCTGCCCTGCCCCCTGTCCTCCTCTCTCCTTCCTTCCTCCCCACCATCCTCCTCTCCAGTTCCAGAGGCCACTCCCCTCGTGAGGACTCGTCTTCCTCGGCCACCTCCCTTGCTCCCAGACGTCGGTCTCCCCGGCCCCAAGACCTTCTACCCCCCGTCAGGGAGCCACCTCAAGTACCTCATCGGCTGGAGGAAACCAGGATCCACCATCAACTCTGTCGACTTCGGAGACAACCGCAAGTAAGACCAGGAGGAAGTGGCCTTGTACCTTCGAATAGTTCCTCTATCAAGACTGTATCGCCACCTTGTGGCTAAAAGGAATATTACATACAGTGATAGACAACTACTGTCATACACTGACTACAGACAACTACTGACATTATACACTGACTACAGACAACTACTGACATTATACACTGACTACAGACAACTACTGTCATACACTGGCTACAGACAACTACTGACATTATACAGGGAATACAGACAACTACTGACATTATACACTGACTACAGACAACTACTGACATTATACACTGACTACAGACAACTACTGTCATACACTGACTACAGACAACTACTGACATTATACAGGGAATATAGACCACTACTGACATTATACACTGACTACAGACAACTACTGACATTATACACTGACTACAGACAACTACTGACATTATATAGTGAACATAGATTGCTAGTGGACAGTCACATTGCTAGTGGACAGTCACATTGCTAGTGGACAGTCACATTGCTAGTGGACAGTCACATTGCTAGTGGACAGTCACATTGCTAGTGGACAGTCACGTTGCTAGTGGACAGTCACATTGCTAGTGGACAGTCACATTGCTAGTGGACAGTCACGTTGCTAGTGGACAGTCACATTGCTAGTGGACAGTCACATTGCTAGTGGACAGTCACATTGCTAGTGGACAGTCACATTGCTAGTGGACAGTCACATTGATAGTGGACAGTCACATTGATAGTGGACAGTCACGTTGCTAGTGGACAGTCACGTTGCTAGTGGACAGTCACATTGCTAGTGGACAGTCACATTGATAGTGGACAGTCACATTGATAGTGGACAGTCACATTGCTAGTGGACAGTCGAGTTGCTCTTGGACAGTCGCATTGATTGTGGACAGTCGCGTTGCTAGTGGACAGTCGCGTTGCTAGTGGACAGTCGCGTTGCTAGTGGCCAGTCGCGTTGCCATGTCTTTTGCATGGCTGTATTATCTGACCCCTGACCTCTGCTTGTTATTGCGTGTCCCCAGGAAGTCTCCAGGGGAGGGAGGAGGAGGAGGAAGTGGAGGCGAGGGGAGTGGCGGCGGCGGAGGACGAGGGGGTCAGGATGGGGGTAACAGCAGACCCCATCACGCCCTCCAGCCACACCTCACCCACGCTAAGACCACCGCGGAGGACGACATGAAGAGACTGAGTCCAGACAGCCCTCCCAAACACAGACGACACAAGGTCAAGGTCAAGGTGAGACTGAGTCCAGACAGCCCTACCAAACACAGACGACACAAGGGCAAGGTGAGACTGAGTCCAGACAGCCCTCCCAAACACAGACGACACAAAGTCAAGGTGAGACTGAGTCCAGACAGCCCTCCCAAACACAGACGACACAAGGGCAAGGTGAGACTGAGTCCAGACAGCCCTCCCAAACACAGACGACACAAGGTCAAGGTCAAGGTGAGACTGAGTCCAGACAGCTCTACCAAACACAGACGACACAAGGGCAAGGTGAGACTGAGTCCAGACAGCCCTACCAAACACAGACGACACAAGGTCAAGGTGAGACTGAGTCCAGACAGCCCTACCAAACACAGACGACACAAGGTCAAGGTGAGACTGAGTCCAGACAGCCCTACCAAACACAGACGACACAAGGTCAAGGTGAGACTGAGTCCAGACAGCCCTCCCAAACACAGACGACTCAAGGTCAAGGTACAGGATCTTAGGTTGTAACGTTGCGGGTGAATATTCCTTAATGGATTATCTTTCCTTCCCCCCCAACACATACTGCAAAAATAATCAAACTGTTAAGGACAGCAGAGCTACAATTTAGGATTGCAATTTAAAGTTACAGATACAGCACTTTAAATCATCCTGTTTGTCATAACTTTAATCCTCATGTTATAACTTTAATCCCCATGTCATAACTTTAATCCTCATGTCATAACTTTAATCCTCATGTCATAACTTTAATCCTCATGTCATAACTTTAATCCTCATGTCATAACTTTAATCCTCATGTCATAACTTTAATCCTCATGTCATGTCATAACTTTAATCCTCATGTCATGTCATAACTTTAATCCTCATGTTATAACTTTAATCCTCATGTTATAACTTTAATCCTCATGTCATAACTTTAATCCTCATGTCATAACTTTAATCCTCATGTCATAACTTTAATCCTCATGTTATAACTTTAATCCTCATGTTATAACTTTAATCCTCATGTTATAACTTTAATCCTCATGTCATAACTTTAATCCTCATGTCATAACTTTAATCATCATGTTATAACTTTAATCCTCATGTCATGTCATAACTTTAATCCTCATGTTATAACTTTAATACTCATGTCATAACTTTAATCCTCATGTTATAACTTTAATCTTCATGTTATAACTTTAATCCTCATGTCATAACTTTAAACCTCATGTTATAACTTTAATCCTCCTCATGTCATAACTTTAATCCTCCTCATGTCATAACTTTAAACCTCATGTTATAACTGTAATCCTCCTCATGTCATAACTTTAATCCTCATGTTATAACTTTAATCCTCCTCATGTCATAACTTTAATCCTCATGTTATAACTTTAATCCTCATGTTATAACTTTAATCCTCATGTTATAACTTTAATCCTCATGTTATAACTTTAATCCTCATGTCATAACTTTAAACCTCATGTTATAACTTTAATCCTCCTCATGTCTTAACTTTAAACCTCATGTTATAACTTTAATCCTCCTCATGTCATAACTTTAATCCTCATGTTATAACTTTAATCCTCCTCATGTCATAACTTTAATCCTCATGTCATAACTTTAATCCTCATGTCATAACTTTAATCCTCATGTCATAACTTTAATCATCATGTTATAACTTTAATCCTCATGTCATAACTTTAATCCTCATGTCATAACTTTAATCCTCATGTCATGTCATAACTTTAATCCTCATGTCATGACTTTAATCCTCATGTCATAACTTTAATCCTCATGTCATAACTTTAATCCTCATGTTATAACTTTAATCCTCATGTTATAACTTTAATCCTCCTCATGTCATAACTTTAATCCTCCTCATGTCATAACTTTAATCCTCATGTTATAACTTTAATCCTCCTCATGTCATACTTTAATCCTCATGTCATAACTTTAATCCCCATGTCATAACTTTAATCCTCATGTCATAACTTTAATCCCCATGTCATAACTTTAATCCTCATGTCATAACTTTAATCCTCATGTCATAACTTTAATCCTCATGTCATAACTTTAATCCTCATGTCATAACTTTAATCCTCATGTCATAACTTTAATCCTCATGTCATAACTTTAATCCTCATGTTATAACTTTAATCCTCATGTCCATCTGGTGTGTTTTTATTATATTAATATATGACAGCAGGTGACATCAGTTTAACTCTCTCTCTCCTCCAGTCCTCCTCCTCAGGCCAGCCCCCTAACCGTCGGTCTCTCCACCGCACCCTGTCTGATGAGAGTATCTACCGGGGCCAGCGTGTCCCCTCTCTGAGGCTGGGGGACCTAGAACCAGACCCTACCCTGGGTAGTGACGTGCTGTTCAGCTGCTCTACCCTGCCACGCTCTCCCACCACCCGCGGGGTGCCCTCAGACGACCCTCGTACAAACTGGGGATCAAACTACACGGTGAGAGGAGCCGTATTGACACAGGGCTGGGGAATGTGGTTCTAGACAGCTTGAGACAGTTTGACACGTTGGTGACTCAATACTTGATGTGGCCGAGCTGGGGGGGATAAAGACTGTGTATATGCCTCCCTCTTCTGGTAGAAAGTGTATTGATCTACATTTTGGTAAAAAAGATTCATTACATTTATTGCAGACTATTCAAGAATAATAGTGTAGTTTATTTTTCAATGAGAGAGGAAACTGATGGAATGAACTAATCGAAAAGACTCAAAATGTCTGTCTTCTAGGGATGTCCACGGTCCTAATCTGTCCTCTTGTCCTCTCTCTACAGGGGATCTGTCTTCTAGGGATGTCCACGGTCCTAATCTGTCCTCTTGTCTCTCTCTACAGGGGATCTGTCTTCTAGGGATGTCCACAGTCCTAATATGTCCTCTTTCTACAGGGGATCTGTCTTCTAGGGATGTCCACGGTCCTAATCTGTCCTCTTGTCCTCTCTCTACAGGGGATCTGTCTTCTAGGGATGTCCACGGTCCTAATCTGTCCTCTTGTCCTCTCTCTACAGGGGATCTGTCTTCTAGGGATGTCCACGGTCCTAATCTGTCCTCTTGTCCTCTCTACAGGGGATCTGTCTTCTAGGGATGTCCACGGTCCTAATCTGTCCTCTCTCTACAGGGGATCTGTCTGCGTCTGACACGTCATTGGCTGAGATGGTTGAGCGACAGCGCCACCCCCTTCCCCAGGAGCTGATGCCCCTCCCCCCCTCTGAGAGCAGGGACAGCCCCCTGGACTGGACCCACCTGGTGGATGTGGCCAATACCTTCGAAAGTAAGAGTGTGTGTGTGTGTGTGTCTGGACTCATCTGGTGCATGTGGTCAATACCTGCAAGAGGAAGAGGCAGGGAATGACTGAATACGATGAACACTACATAGTAATGATGTGTCTCCCGTGACAACAGTTGATACTACAATTTGTCTCAACCTGATCTTTAATCACATTCTCTTTCTCTCCCTCTCTCACGTTTTCCTCTGACAATTATATC
The DNA here is from genome assembly GCF_018296145.1 of Oncorhynchus tshawytscha. Classification (NCBI taxonomy): domain Eukaryota; kingdom Metazoa; phylum Chordata; class Actinopteri; order Salmoniformes; family Salmonidae; genus Oncorhynchus; species Oncorhynchus tshawytscha. Next base: position 57,268 of record NW_024608492.1, read on the forward strand.
TCTCTCTTCCTCTTATTTACTCTACCTCCTCTCCCTCCCTACCTCCTCTCCTCTCCTTCCCTCCCCCTATCCCCTCTCCCTCCCTATCCCCTCTCTCCCCCTCCCTATCCCTCTCTCCCCCTCCCTATCCCTCTCTCCCCCCCTATCCCCTCTTTCCCCTCCCTATCCTCTCCTCCCTATCCCCTCTCTCCCCCTCCCTAAACCCTCTCCCTCTCTCCCCCTCCCTATCCTCTCCTCCCTATCCCTCTCCTCCTATCCCCTCTCTCCCCCTCCCTATCCCTCTCCTCCTTCCCTCCCTACCTCCCCTGCTTCCCTCCCACCTTCCCTACCTCCCCCTCCTTCCTTCCTTCCATCCCCTCCTTCCTCCCCCTTCCTTCCTTCTTTCCGTCTCCATCCCTCCCTCCCTCCCTCTCCTTCCCTCCCCCTCATTCCCTCCTTCCCTCTCTCCCTCCTTCCTCTCTCTCTTCCTCCTTCCCTCTCTCCCTCCTTCCCTCTCTCTTCCTCCTCCCCTCTCTCTTCCTCCTCCTATCCCTCTCTCTTCCTCCTCCTATCCCCTCTCTTCCTCCTCCTATCCCCCTCTCTTCCTCCTCCTATCCCCCCTCTCTTCCTCCTCCTATCCCTCTGCCTCCCTCCCTCCCTCCCCCTCCAGTCCAGAGAGGGTTTGTGTTCAGTGATTCTAACCACAGAGGTAGTGGAGCCTCCAGCCCTCACCAGTCACAGCCCAGCTTGGAACTACAGCCTGCCCCTCTGTCCAGACCATCCTCCAGGTAACCCTCACCACACAGCCCAGCCTGGAGATACAGCCTGCCCCTCTGTCCAGACCCTCATCCAGCTAACCCTCACCACACAGCCCAGCCTGGAGATACAGCCTGCCCTCAAAGCTCATTACTAAGCTAAGGACCCTGGGACTAAACACCTCCTTCTGCAACTGGATCGGGCCGCCCCAAGGTGGTAAGGGTTGGCAACAACACATCTGCCACACTGATCCTCAACACGTGGGTGCACGAGTCCAACACCATCATTGCCTGTTCACCAACAATGAGACAGCCTATAGGGAGGAGGTCAGAGACCTGGCCGTGTGGTGCCAGGACAACAACCTCTTCCTCAACGTGATCAAGACATAGGAGATGAATGTGGACTACAGGAAAAAGAAGACCGAGCCACGCCCCCATTCTCATCGACGCTGCTGTAATGGAGCAGGTTGAGAGCTTCAAGTTCCTTGGTGTCCACATCACCAACAAACTAACATGGTCCAAGCACACCAAGACAGTCGTGAAGAGGGCAAGGAAATGGGGATACCCAGTCATTTCACCCAACCCCTCTGAAGATTACACGTCTATTCAGGAGACTGAAAAGATTTGGCACGGGTCCTCAGATCTTCAAAAAGTTCTACAGCTGCACCATCGAGAGCATACTGACCGGTTGCATCACCGCCTGGTATGGAAACTGCTCAGCATCCGACCATAAGGCGCTACAGAGGGGGAGTGAGTACGGCCCAGTACATCACTGGGGCCAAGCTTCCTGCCATCCAGGACCTCTATACCAGGCGGTTTCAGAGGAAGGCCCTAAAATTGCCAAAGACTCCAGCCACCCTAGTCAGACTGTTTTCTCTGCTACAGCACGGCAAGCGGTACCAGAGCTCCAAGTCTCGGACCAAAAGGCTCCTTAACAGCTTCTACCCCCCAGCCATAAGACTGATGAACAGATGGCTACCAGGACGATTTGCATTTAACCCCCTTTTGTACCCTGCTGCTACTCACTGTTTATTATCTATGTATAGTCACTTCACCCCCACCTACATGTACACACTACCCCAACTAACCTGTACCCCCACACACTGACTCGGTACCGGTACCCCCTCTATATATCCTTGTTGTTATTTTATTGTGTTATTTTTTTTTTTTTACTTTTTAGTTTATTTAGTAAATATTTTCTTAACTCTTATTTTCTTAAAACTGTGTTGTTGGTTAAGGGTTTGTCAGTAAGCATTTCACTGTAAGGTCAACACACACTTGTGACTTTAAATATCAATTTAAATTGATATGTTACGAATATGGAAGTGCTTTACATCAATCTCTTTAAATAAAGATCCAAAGGTGACACGTTAGGTGACACGTTAGGTGATACGTTAGGTGACACGTTAGGTGACACGTTAGGTGACACGTTAGGTGACATGTTAGGTGACACGTTAGGTGACACGTTAGGTGACACGTTAGGTGACACGTTAGGTGACACGTTAGGTTTGTGTGGTTAAATGTATGTTTAAATCTCTGTCTCCCAGTGAGGGTCCAGCAGGTCTGGAGAGGAATGTGACCAAGCTGGAAGCCGTGGTCAAGATGCTACAGGATGACTTGAAGAAGGTAACACACACACACACACACACACACACACAATATGTCTCATCTCATAATTTCAGCATATTTATGTGGAAAATGGCATCTATAACCACACAAATCAATACATGCACTTAGCAACAAACCATCAAAACAACAATACTCATTCTAATGGACTACTCACACACACACACACACACACACACACTCACACACACTCACACACACACACACACACACACACACAGAAAACCAAACTTCTGCTCCACCCGTTGTCCCTTCTGAAAGACGTTCGGCGTTAGCTGCCTCCGCTCTGTAGAAGGTTGGTAGAGGATTTGCTGCTTACTTGTGAACACATTTTTAATTCTTTTTTATTTAACTAGGTAAGTCAGTTTAAGAACAAATTATTATTTACAATGACAGCCTACCCCGGCCAAACTCTAACCCGGACCACGCCGGGCCAATTGTGCGCCGCCTTATGGGACTCCCAATCACGACCGGTTGTGATACAGCCTGGAATCGAACCAGGGTCTGTAGTGATGCCTCTAGCACTGAGATTTAGTGCCTTAGACTGCTGCACCACTAAAGAGCCTATATAGAGTTAGTGGTGTTATAGCTACCATCTGTTATATAGAGTAATCATCCCTAGCGGTGTTATAGCTACCATCTGTTATATATAGAGTAATCATCCCTAGCGGTGTTATAGCTACCGTCTGTTATATATATAGAGTAATCATCCCTAGCGGTGTTATAGCTACTGTCTGTTTTATATAGAGTAATCATCCCTAGCGGTGTTATAGCTACCGTCTGTTATATAGAGTAATCATCCTAGTGGTGTTATAGCTACCGTCTGAGTAATCATCCTAGCGGTGTTATAGCTACCGTCTGTTATATAGAGTAATCATTCCCTAGCGGTGTTATAGCTACCGTCTGTTATATATAGAGTAATCATCCTAGTGGTGTTATAGCTACCGTCTGTTATATATAGGGTAATCATCCTAGCGGTGTTATAGCTACCGTCTGTTATATATAGAGTAATCATCCCTAGCGGTGTTATAGCTACCGTCTGTTTATATATAGAGTAATCATCCTAATGGTGTTATAGCTACCGTCTGTTATATATAGAGTAATCATCCCTAGCAGTGTTATAGCTACCGTCTGTTATATATAGAGTAATCATCCCTAGCGGTGTTATAGCTACCGCCTGTTATATAGGAGTAATCATCCTAATGGTGTTATAGCTACCGTCTGTTATATAGAGTAATCATCCCTAGCGGTGTTATATAGAGTAATCATCCCTAGCGGTGTTATAGCTACCGTCTGTTATATAGAGTAATCATCCCTAGCGGTGTTATAGCTACCGTCTGTTATATAGAGTAATCATCCCTAGCGGTGTTATAGCTACCGTCTGTTATATATAGAGTAATCATCCCTAGCGGTGTTATAGCTACCGTCTGTTATATATAGAGTAATCATCCTAGCGGTGTTATAGCTACCGTCTGTTATATATAAGTAATCATCCTAGCGGTGTTATAGCTACCGTCTGTTATATATAGAGTAATCATCCCTAGCGGTGTTATAGCTACCGCTGTTATATATAGAGTAATCATCCCTAGCGGTGTTATAGCTACCGTCTGTTTATATATAGAGTAATCATCCCTAGCGGTGTTATAGCTACCGTCTGTTATATATAGAGTAATCATCCCTAGCGGTGTTATAGCTACCGTCTGTTTATATATAGAGTAATCATCCCTAGCGGTGTTATAGCTACTGTCTGTTATATATAGAGTAATCATCCTAGCGGTGTTATAGCTATCGTCTGTTATATATAGGGTAATCATCCTAGCGGTGTTATATAGAGTTATCATCCCTAGCTACCGTCTGTTATATATAGGGTAATCATCCCTAGCGGTGTTATAGCTACCGTCTCTTATATATAGGGTAATCATCCCTAGCGGTGTTATAGCTACCGTCTGTTGTATAGAGTAATCATCCATAGCGGTGTTATAGCTACCGCCTGTTATATATATAGAGTAATCATCCCTAGCGGTGTTATATAGAGTAATCATCCCTCGGTGTTATAGCTACCGCCTGTTATATATAGAGTAATCATCCCTAGCGGTGTTATAGCTACCGTCTGTTATATATAGAGTAATCATCCTAGCGGTGTTATAGCTACCGCCTGTTATATATAGGGTAATCATCCCTAAGCGGTATTATAGCTACCGTCTGTTATATATAGAGTAATCATCCCTAGCGGTGTTATAGCTACCATCTGTAATCATCCCTAGTGGTGTTATATATAGAGTAATCATCCTAGCGGTGTTATAGCTACCGTCTGTTATATATAGAGTAATCATCCCTAGCGGTGTTATAGCTACCGTCTGTTATATATATAGAGTAATCATCCCTAGCGGTGTTATAGCTACCGCCTGTTATATAGGAGTAATCATCCTAGCGGTGTTTTAGCTACCGTCTGTTATATATATAGAGTAATCATCCCTAGCGGTGTTATAGCTACCGTCTGTTATATATAGAGTAATCATCCCTAGCGGTGTTATAGCTACCGTCTGTTATATATAGAGTAATCATCCCTAGCGGTGTTATAGCTACCGTCTGTTATATATAGAGTAATCATCCCTAGCGGTGTTATAGCTACCGTCTGTTATATGTAGGGTAATCATCCCTAGCGGTGTTATATAGAGTTATCATCCCTAGTGGTGTTATAGCTACCGTCTGTTATATATAGGGTAATCATCCTAGCGGTGTTATAGCTAGTCTCTTATATATAGGTAATCATCCCTAGCGGTGTTATAGCTACCGTCTGTTATATAGAGTAATCATCCATAGCGGTGTTATAGCTACCGTCTGTTATATATATAGAGTAATCATCCCTAGCGGTGTTATATAGAGTAATCATCCCTAGCGGTGTTATAGCTACCGCCTGTTATATATAGAGTAATCATCCCTAGCGGTGTTATAGCTACCGTCTGTTATATATAGAGTAATCATCCCTAGCGGTGTTATAGCTACCGCCTGTTATATATAGGGTAATCATCCCTAGCGGTATTATAGCTACCGTCTGTTATATATAGAGTAATCATCCCTAGCGGTGTTATAGCTACCATCTGTTATATATAGAGTAATCATCCCTAGTGGTGTTATAGCTACCGTCTGTTATATATATAGAGTAATCATCCCTAGCGGTTTTATAGCTACCGTCTGTTATATATATAGAGTAATCATCCCTAGCGGTGTTATAGCTACCGTCTGTTAAATATAGAGTAATCATCCCAGGCGATGTTATAGCTACCGTCTGTTATGTATAGGGTAATCATCCCTAGCGGTGTTAAATCTACCGTCTGTTATATATAGAGTAATCATCCCTAGCGGTGTTATAGCTATCGTCTGTTATATATAGGGTAATCATCCCTAGCGGTGTTATAGCTACCGTCTGTTATATATAGAGTAATCATCCCTAGCAGTGTTATAGCTACCGTCTGTTATTTATAGGGTAATCATCCCTAGCGGTGTTATAGCTACCGTCTGTTATATATAGAGTAATCATCCCTAGCGGTGTTATAGCTACCGTCTGTTATATATAGAGTAATCATCCCTAGCGGTGTTATAGCTACCGTCTGTTATATAGAGTAATCATCCTAGCGGTGTTATAGCTACCGTCTGTTATATATAGAGTAATCATCCCTAGCGGTGTTATATAGAGTAATCATCCCTAGCGGTGTTATAGCTACCGCCTGTTATATATAGGGTAATCATCCCTAGCGGTATTATAGCTACCGTCTGTTATATATAGAGTAATCATCCCTAGCGGTGTTATAGCTACCATCTGTTATATATAGAGTAATCATCCCTAGCGGTGTTATAGCTACCGTCTGTTATATATATAGAGTAATCATCCATAGCGGTGTTATAGCTACCGCCTGTTATATATATAGAGTAATCATCCATAGCGGTGTTATAGCTACCGCCTGTTATATATATAGAGTAATCATCCATAGCGGTGTTATATAGAGTAATCATCCATAGCGGTGTTATAGTAATATCCCTAGCGGTGTTATAGCTACCGTCTGTTATATATAGTGTAATCATCCCTAGCGGTGTTATATAGAGTAATCATCCCTAGCGGTGTTATAGCTACCGCCTGTTATATATAGGGTAATCATCCCTAGCGGTGTTATAGCTACCGTCTGTTATATATAGAGTAATCATCCCTAGCGGTGTTATAGCTACCGCCTGTTATATATAGGGTAATCATCCCTAGCGGTGTTATAGCTATCACACTGCAGGTGCATTTATACGGAGACTTGATTACACACAGGTGGATTGTATTTATCATCATTAGTCATTTAGGTCAACATTGGATCATTCAGAGATCGTCACTGAACTTCTGGAGAGAGTTTGCTGCACTGAAAGTAAAGGGGGCTGAATAATTTTGCATGAATTTTTCAGTTTTTGATTTGTTAAAAAGTTTGAAATATCCAATAAATGTCATTCCACTTCATGATTTGTCCCACTTGTTGTTGATTCTTCACAAAAAATACAGTTTTTATATCTTTATGTTTGAAGCCTGAAATGTGGCAAAGGTCGCAAAGTTCAAGGGGGCCGAATACTTTCGCAAGGCACTGTAGCTACCGCCTGTTATGTAGATTTGCTAACTTAAACATGTATCCCTTGTCTCACCCTCTCTCCCTCCTTCTCTCTCTCTCTCTCTCTCTCTCTCTCGCTCTCTCTCGCTCTCGCTCCCTCACTCTCTCCCTCCCTCCCTCTCTCCCTCTCTCCCTCCCTCGCTCCCTCTCTCTCCCTCTCCCTCTCTCTCTCCCTCCTTCTCCTCCCCTTTTAACTTTTTGCCTTTCTCCCTCCACTCCTTACTTTCTCTCCCTCGTTTATCTCTCTTTCCCCCCACTACTTATCCCTCCCTCCCCTCTATCCCCCTCTCCCTCCTCCTTCTTTCTCTCCCTCGTTTATCTCTCCTCTTTACCCCCCACTACTTATCCCTCCCTCCCCTCTATCCCCGTCTCCCTCCCTCTTGTAGGAGCGTGAGGAGAAGCAGCGTCTCCATCTGCAGA
>NW_024608493.1:0-64693 GCF_018296145.1 Oncorhynchus tshawytscha
TGGTCTGTCATATTATAAATAGAGACAGTAGATCTAGCTGGTCTGTCATAATATAATAGAGACAGTAGATCTAGCTGGTCTGTCATATTATAATAGAGACAGTAGATCTAGCTGGTCTGTCATATTATAAATAGAGACAGTAGATCTAGCTGGTCTGTCATAGTATACTAGAGACAGTAGATCTAGCTGGTCTGTCATAATATAATAGAGACAGTAGATCTAGCTGGTCTGTCATAATATAATAGAGACAGTAGATCTAGCTGGTCTGTCATAATATAATAGAGACAGTAGATCTAGCTGGTCTGTCATAATATAATAGAGACAGAGACAGTACATCTAGCTGGTCTGTCATAATATAATAGAGACAGTAGATGTACCTGGTCTGTCATAATATAATAGAGACAGTAGATCTAGCTGGTCTGTCATAATATGATAGAGACACAGAGACAGTAGATCTAGCTGGTCTGTCATATTATAATAGAGACAGAAGATCTTGCTGGTCTTTCATAATATAATAGAGACAGTAGATCTAGCTGGTCTGTCATATTATAATCGAGACAGTAGATCTTGCTGGTCTGTCATAGTATAATAGAGACAGTAGATCTAGCTGGTCTGTCATATTATAATAGAGACAGTAGATCTAGCTGGTCTGTCATATTATAATAGAGACAGTAGATCTAGCTGGTCTGTCATAATATAATAGAGACAGTAGATCTAGCTGGTCTGTCATAATATAATAGAGACAGTAGATGTAGCTGGTCTGTCATATTATAATAGAGACAGTAGATCTAGCTGGTCTGTCATATTATAATAGAGACAGTAGATCTAGCTGGTCTGTCATAATATAATAGAGACAGTAGATCTACATATTATAATAGAGACAGTAGATCTAGCTGGTCTGTCATAATATAATAGAGACAGTAGATCTAGCTGGTCTGTCATAATATAATAGAGACAGTAGATCTAGCTGGTCTGTCATAATATATAGAGACACAGAGACAGTAGATCTAGCTGGTCTGTCATATTATAATAGAGACAGTAGATCTAGCTGGTCTGTCATAATATAATAGAGACAGTAGATCTAGCTGGTCTGTCATAATATAATAGAGACAGTAGATCTAGCTGGTCTGTCATAATATAATAGAGACAGTAGATCTAGCTGGTCTGTCATAATATAATAGAGACAGTAGATCTAGCTGGTCTGTAATATTATAATAGAGACAGTAGATCTAGCTGGTCTGTCATAATATAATAGAGACAGTAGAACAAGCTGGTCTGTCATAGTATAATAGAGACAGTAGATCTAGCTGGTCTGTCATATTATAATAGAGACAGTAGATCTAGCTGGTCTGTCATGATTAAAATAGAGACAGTAGATCTAGCTGGTCTGTCATAGAGACATAGATCTACCTGGTCTGTCAGAATATAATAGAGACAGTAGATCTAGCTGGTCTGTCATAATATAATAGAGACAGTAGATCTAGCTGGTCTGTCATAATATAATAGAGACAGTAGATCTAGCTGGTCTGTCATATTAAAATGAGAGACAGTAGATCTAGCTGGTCTGTCATAATACATAGAGACAGTAGATCTAGCTGGTCTGTCATAATATAATAGAGACAGTAGATCTAGCTGGTCTGTCATAATATAATAGAGACAGTAGATCTAGCTGGTCTGTCATATTATAATAGAGACAGTAGATCTAGCTGGTCTGTCATAATATAATAGAGACACAGAGACAGTAGATCTAGCTGGTCTGTCATATTATAATAGAGACAGTAGATGTAGGCTGGTCTGTCATAATATAATAGAGATAGTAGATCTAGCTGGTCTGTCATATGATAGAGACACAGAGACAGTAGATCTAGCTGGTCTGTCATATTATAATAGAGACAGTAGATCTAGCTGGTCTGTCATAATATAATAGAGACAGTAGATCTAGCTGGTCTGTCATATTATAATAGAGACAGTAGATCTAGCTGGTCTGTCATATTATATAGAATAGATCTAGCTGGTCTGTCATTATACACAGAGACAGTAGATCTAGCTGGTCTGTCATATTATAATAGAGACAGTAGATCTAGCTGGTCTGTCATAATATAATATAGAGACAGTAGATCTAGCTGGTCTGTCATAATATAATAGAGACAGTAGATCTAGCTGGTCTGTCATAATATAATAGAGACAGTAGATCTAGCTGGTCTGTCATAATATAATAGAGACAGTAGATCTAGCTGGTCTGTCATAATATAATAGAGACAGTAGATCTAGCTGGTCTGTCATATTATAATAGAGACAGTAGATCTAGCTGGTCTGTCATATTATAATAGAGACAGTAGATCTAGCTGGTCTGTCATATTATAATAGAGACAGTAGATCTAGCTGGTCTGTCATAATATAATAGAGACAGTAGATCTAGCTGGTCTGTCATATTATAATAGAGACAGTAGATCTAGCTGGTCTGTCATAATATAATAGAGACAGTAGATCTAGCTGGTCTGTCATATTATAATAGAGACAGTAGATCTAGCTGGTCTGTCTTGATATAATAGAGACAGTAGATCTAGCTGGTCTGTCATAAGATAATAGAGACAGTAGATCAAGCTGGTCTGTCATATTATAACAGAGACAGTAGATCTAGCTGGTCTGTCATAATATAATAGAGACAGTAGATCTAGCTGGTCTGTCATAATATAATAGAGACAGTAGATCTAGCTGGTCTGTCATATCTATATAATAGAGACAGTAGATCTAGCTGGTCTGTCATAATATAATAGAGACAGTAGATCTAGCTGGTCTGTCATAATATAATAGAGACAGTAGATCTAGCTGGTCTGTCATATTATAATAGAGACAGTAGATCTAGCTGGTCTGTCATAATATAATAGAGACAGTAGATCTAGCTGGTCTGTCATAATATAATAGAGACAGTAGATCTAGCTGGTCTGTCATAATATAATAGAGACAGTAGATCTAGCTGGTCTGTCATATTATAATAGAGACAGTAGATCTAGCTGGTCTGTCATATTATAATAGAGACAGTAGATCTAGCTGGTCTGTCATAATATAATAGAGACAGTAGATCTAGCTGGTCTGTCATAATATAATAGAGACAGTAGATCTAGCTGGTCTGTCATAATATAATAGAGACAGTAGATCTAGCTGGTCTGTCATAATATAATAGAGACAGTAGATCTAGCTGGTCTGTCATAATATAATAGAGACAGTAGATCTAGCTGGTCTGTCATAATATGATAGAGAACAGAGACAGTAGATCTAGCTGGTCTGTCATATTATAATAGAGACAGTAGATCTAGCTGGTCTGTCATAATATAATAGAGACAGTAGATCTAGCTGGTCTGTCATAGTATAATAGAGACAGTAGATCTAGCTGGTCTGTCATATTATAATAGAGACAGTAGATCTAGCTTGTCTGTCATATTAAAATAGAGACAGTAGATCTAGCTGGTCTGTCATATTAAAATAGAGACAGTAGATCTAGCTGGTCTGTCATAATATAATAGAGACACAGAGACAGTAGATCTAGCTGGTCTGTCATATTATAATAGAGACAGTAGATCAGGCTGGTCTGTCAAAATATAATAGAGATAGTAGATATAGCTGGTCTGCCAGAATATAATAGAGACAGTAGATCTAGCCGGTCAGTCATAAAATAATAGAGACAGTAGATCTAGATGGTCTGTCATAATATAATAGAGACAGTAGATCTAGCTGGTCTGTCATAATATAATAGAGACAGTAGATCTAGCTGGTCTGTCATAATATAATAGAGACAGTAGATCTAGCTGGTCTGTCATAATATAATAGAGACAGTAGATCTAGCTGGTCTGTCATATTATAATAGAGACAGTAGATCTAGCTGGTCTGTCATATTATAATAGAGACAGTAGATCTAGCTGGTCTGTCATAATATAATAGAGACAGTAGATCTAGCTGGTCTGTCATATTATAATAGAGACAGTAGATCTAGCTGGTCTGTCATAATATAATAGAGACAGTAGATCTAGCTGGTCTGTCATAATATAATAGAGACAGTAGATCTAGCTGGTCTGTCATAATATAATAGAGACAGTAGATCTAGCTGGTCTGTCATGATATAATAGAGACAGTAGATCTAGCTGGTCTGTCATATTATAATAGAGACAGTAGATCTAGCTGGTCTGTCATAATATAATAGAGACAGTAGATCGAGCTGGTCTGTCAAGATATAATAGAAACAGTAGATCTAGCTGGTCTGTCATATTATTATAGAGACAGTAGATCTAGCTGGTCTGTCATAATATAATAGAGACAGTAGATCTAGCTGGTCTGTCATATTATAATAGAGACAGTAGATCTAGCTGGTCGGTCATAATATAATAGAGAGGATAGATCTAGCTGGTCTGTCATAATATAATAGAGACAGTAGATCTAGCTGGTCTGTCAAGATCTAATAGAGACAGTAGATCTAGCTGGTCTGTCATTATAATGGAGACAGTAGATCTAGCTGGTCTGTCATAATATAATAGAGACAGTAGATCTAGCTGGTCTGTCATATATAATAGAGACAGTAGATCTAGCTGGTCTGTCATAATATAATAGAGACAGTAGATCTAGCTGGTCTGTCATATTATAATAGAGACAGTAGATCTAGCTGGTCTGTCATAATATAATAGAGACAGTAGATCTAGCTGGTCTGTCATAATATAATAGAGACAGTAGATCTAGCTGGTCTGTCATAATATAATAGAGACAGTAGATCTAGCTGGTCTGTCATAATATAATAGAGACAGTAGATCTAGCTGGTCTGTCATAATATAATAGAGACAGTAGATCTAGCTGGTCTGTCATATATATAATAGAGACAGTAGATCTAGCTGGTCTGTCATAATATAATAGAGACAGTAGATCTAGCTGGTCTGTCATAATATAATAGAGACAGTAGATCTAGCTGGTCTGTCATATTATAATAGAGACAGTAGATCTAGCTGGTCTGTCATAATATAATAGAGACAGTAGATCTAGCTGGTCTGTCATATTATAATAGAGACAGTAGATCTAGCTGGTCTGTCATATTATAATAGAGACAGTAGATCTAGCTGGTCTGTCATAATATAATAGAGACAGTAGATCTAGCTGGTCTGTCATAATATAATAGAGACAGTAGATCTAGCTGGTCTGTCATATTATAATAGAGACAGTAGATCTAGCTGGTCTGTCATAATATAATAGAGACAGTAGATCTAGCTGGTCTGTCATAATATAATAGAGACAGTAGATCTAGCTGGTCTGTCATAATATAATAGAGACAGTAGATCTAGCTGGTCTGTCATATTATAATAGAGACAGTAGATCTAGCTGGTCTGTCATAATATAATAGAGACAGTAGATCTAGCTGGTCTGTCATATTATAATAGAGACAGTAGATCTAGCTGGTCTGTCATATTATAATAGAGACAGTAGATCTAGCTGGTCTGTCATAATATAATAGAGACAGTAGATCTAGCTGGTCTGTCATAATATAATAGAGACAGTAGATCTAGCTGGTCTGTCATATTATAATAGAGACAGTAGATCTAGCTGGTCTGTCATATTATAATAGAGACAGTAGATCTAGCTGGTCTGTCATATTAAAATAGAGACAGTAGATCTAGCTGGTCTGTCATATATAATAGAGACAGTAGATCTAGCTGGTCTGTCATATTATAATAGAGACAGTAGATCTAGCTGGTCTGTCATAATATAATAGAGACAGTAGATCTAGCTGGTCTGTCATAATATAATAGAGACAGTAGATCTAGCTGGTCTGTCATAATATAATAGAGACACAGAGACAGTAGATCTAGCTGGTCTGTCATAATATAATAGAGACAGTAGATCTAGCTGGTCTGTCATAATATAATAGAGACAGTAGATCTAGCTGGTCTGTCATAATATGATAGAGACACAGAGACAGTAGATCTAGCTGGTCTGTCATATTATAATAGAGACAGTAGATCTAGCTGGTCTGTCATAATATAATAGAGACAGTAGATCTAGCTGGTCTGTCATATTATAATAGAGACAGTAGATCTAGCTGGTCTGTCATAATATAATAGAGACAGTAGATCTAGCTGGTCTGTCATATATAATAGAGACAGTAGATCTAGCTGGTCTGTCATATTAAAATAGAGACAGTAGATCTAGCTGGTCTGTCATAATATAATAGAGACAGTAGATCTAGCTGGTCTGTCATAATATAATAGAGACAGTAGATCTAGCTGGTCTGTCATAATATAATAGAGACAGTAGATCTAGCTGGTCTGTCATATTATAATAGAGACAGTAGATCTAGCTGGTCTGTCATAATATAATAGAGACAGTAGATCTAGCTGGTCTGTCATATTATAATAGAGACAGTAGATCTAGCTGGTCTGTCATAATATAATAGAGACAGTAGATCTAGCTGGTCTGTCATATTAAAATAGAGACAGTAGATCTAGCTGGTCTGTCATAATATAATAGAGACAGTAGATCTAGCTGGTCTGTCATATTATAATAGAGACAGTAGATCTAGCTGGTCTGTCATAATATAATAGAGACAGTAGATCTAGCTGGTCTGTCATAATATAATAGAGACAGTAGATCTAGCTGGTCTGTCATAATATAATAGAGACAGTAGATCTAGCTGGTCTGTCATATTATAATAGAGACAGTAGATCTAGCTGGTCTGTCATAATATAATAGAGACAGTAGATCTAGCTGGTCTGTCATATTATAATAGAGACAGTAGATCTAGCTGGTCTGTCATATTATAATAGAGACAGTAGATCTAGCTGGTCTGTCATATTATAATAGAGACAGTAGATCTAGCTGGTCTGTCATAATATAATAGAGACAGTAGATCTAGCTGGTCTGTCATATTATAATAGAGACAGTAGATCTAGCTGGTCTGTCATAATATAATAGAGACAGTAGATCTAGCTGGTCTGTCATATTATAATAGAGACAGTAGATCTAGCTGGTCTGTCATATTATAATAGAGACAGTAGATCTAGCTGGTCTGTCATATTATAATAGAGACAGTAGATCTAGCTGGTCTGTCATATTATAATAGAGACAGTAGATCTAGCTGGTCTGTCATAATATAATAGAGACAGTAGATCTAGCTGGTCTGTCATAATATAATAGAGACAGTAGATCTAGCTGGTCTGTCATAATATAATAGAGACAGTAGATCTAGCTGGTCTGTCATAATATAATAGAGACAGTAGATCTAGCTGGTCTGTCATATATATAATAGAGACAGTAGATCTAGCTGGTCTGTCATAATATAATAGAGACAGTAGATCTAGCTGGTCTGTCATAATATAATAGAGACAGTAGATCTAGCTGGTCTTTCAATATATAACAGAGAGAGTAGATCTAGCTGGTCTGTAATATTATTATAGAGACAGTAGATTTAGCTGGTCTGTCATAATATAATAGAGACAGTAGATCTAGCTGGTCTGTCATATTAAAATAGAGACAGTAGATCTAGCTGGTCTGTCATAATATAATAGAGACAGTAGATCTAGCTGGTCTGTCATAATATAATAGAGACAGTAGATCTAGCTGGTCTGTCATATTATAATAGAGACAGTAGATCTAGCTGGTCTGTCATAATAGAACAGAGACAGTAGATCTAGCTGGTCTGTCATAATATAATAGAGACAGTAGATCTAGCTGGTCTGTCATAATATAATAGAGACAGTAGATCTAGCTGGTCTGTCATAATATAATAGAGACAGTAGATCTAGCTGGTCTGTCATAATATAATAGAGACAGTAGATCTAGCTGGTCTGTCATATTATAATAGAGACAGTAGATCTAGCTGGTCTGTCATATTATAATAGAGACAGTAGATCTAGCTGGTCTGTCATATTATAATAGAGACAGTAGATCTAGCTGGTCTGTCATAATATAATAGAGACAGTAGATCTAGCTGGTCTGTCATATTATAATAGAGACAGTAGATCTAGCTGGTCTGTCATATTATAATAGAGACAGTAGATCTAGCTGGTCTGTCATATTATAATAGAGACAGTAGATCTAGCTGGTCTGTCATAATATAATAGAGACAGTAGATCTAGCTGGTCTGTCATAATATAATAGAGACAGTAGATCTAGCTCGTCTGTCATAATAGAGACAGTAGATCTAGCTGGCCAGTCATAATATAATAGAGACAGTAGATCTAACTGGTCTGTCATAATATAATAGAGACAGTAGATCTAGCTGGTCTGTCATATTATAATAGAGACAGTAGATCTAGCTGGTCTGTCATAATATAATAGAGACAGTAGATCTAGCTGGTCTGTCATAATATAATAGAGACAGTAGATCTAGCTGGTCTGTCATAATATATTAGAGACAGTAGATCTAGCTGGTCTGTCATAATATAATAGAGACAGTAGATCTAGCTGGTCTGTCATATTAAAATAGAGACAGTAGATCTAGCTGGTCTGTCATAATATAATAGAGACAGTAGATCTAGCTGGTCTATCATATTATAATAGAGACAGTAGATCTAGCTGGTCTGTCATGTTAAAATAGAGACAGTAGATCTAGCTGGTCTGTCATAGTACACTAGAGACAGTAGATCTAGCTGGTCTGTCATAATATAATAGAGACAGTAGATCTAGCTGGTCTGTCATAATATAATAGAGACAGTAGATCTAGCTGGTCTGTCATAATATAATAGAGACAGTAGATCTAGCTGGTCTGTCATAATATAATAGAGACAGTAGATCTAGCTGGTCTGTCATAATATAATAGAGACAGTAGATCTAGCTGGTCTGTCATAATATAATAGAGACAGTAGATCTAGCTGGTCTGTCATAATATATAGACACAGAGACAGTAGATCTAGCTGGTCTGTCAATTATAATAGAGACAGTAGATCTAGCTGGTCTGTCATACACTAGAGACAGTAGATCTAGCTGGTCTGTCATATTATAATAGAGACAGTAGATCTAGCTGGTCTGTCATAATATAATAGAGACAGTAGATCTAGCTGGTCTGTCATATTATAATAGAGACAGTAGATCTAGCTGGTCTGTCATATTATAATAGAGACAGTAGATCTAGCTGGTCTGTCATAATATAATAGAGACAGTAGATCTAGCTGGTCTGTCATAATATAATAGAGACAGTAGATCTAGCTGGTCTGTCATATAATATAATAGAGACAGTAGATCTAGCTGGTCTGTCATATTATAATAGAGACAGTAGATCTAGCTGGTCTGTCATAATATAATAGAGACAGTAGATCTAGCTGGTCTGTCATATTATAATAGAGACAGTAGATCTAGCTGGTCTGTCATAATATAATAGAGACAGTAGATCTAGCTGGTCTGTCATAATATAATAGAGACAGTAGATCTAGCTGGTCTGTCATAATATAATAGAGACAGTAGATCTAGCTGGTCTGTCATATTATAATAGAGACAGTAGATCTAGCTGGTCTGTCATAATATAATAGAGACAGTAGATCTAGCTGGTCTGTCATAATATAATAGAGACAGTAGATCTAGCTGGTCTGTCATAATATAATAGAGACAGTAGATCTAGCTGGTCTGTCATAATATAATAGAGACAGTAGATCTAGCTGGTCTGTCATAATATAATAGAGACAGTAGATCTAGCTGGTCTGTCATATTATAATAGAGACAGTAGATCTAGCTGGTCTGTCATAATATAATAGAGACAGTAGATCTAGCTGGTCTGTCATATTATAATAGAGACAGTAGATCTAG
This sequence comes from Oncorhynchus tshawytscha, assembly GCF_018296145.1. Taxonomy (NCBI): domain Eukaryota; kingdom Metazoa; phylum Chordata; class Actinopteri; order Salmoniformes; family Salmonidae; genus Oncorhynchus; species Oncorhynchus tshawytscha. The sequence goes on from NW_024608493.1 coordinate 9,775, forward strand.
CTGGTCTGTCATATTAAAATAGAGACAGTAGATCTAGCTGGTCTGTCATAATATAATAGAGACAGTAGATCTAGCTGGTCTGTCATAATATAATAGAGACAGTAGATCTAGCTGGTCTGTCATAATATAATAGAGACAGTAGATCTAGCTGGTCTGTCATAATATAATAGAGACAGTAGATCTAGCTGGTCTGTCATAATATAATAGAGACACAGAGACAGTAGATCTAGCTGGTCTGTCATAATATAATAGAGACAGTAGATCTAGCTGGTCTGTCATAATATAATAGAGACAGTAGATCTAGCTGGTCTGTCATAATATAATAGAGACAGTAGATCTAGCTGGTCTGTCATATTATAATAGAGACAGTAGATCTAGCTGGTCTGTCATAATATAATAGAGACAGTAGATCTAGCTGGTCTGTCATAATATAATAGAGACAGTAGATCTAGCTGGTCTGTCATAATATAATCATAGTATCTAGCTGGTCTGTCATATAGAGACAGTAGATCTAGCTGGTCTGTCATATTATAATAGAGACAGTAGATCTAGCTGGTCTGTCATAATATATAGAATAGAGACAGTAGATCTAGCTGGTCTGTCATAATATAATAGAGACAGTAGATCTAGCTGGTCTGTCATAATATAATAGAGACAGTAGATCTAGCTGGTCTGTCATATTATAATAGAGACAGTAGATCTAGCTGGTCTGTCATAATATAATAGAGACAGTAGATCTAGCTGGTCTGTCATATTATAATAGAGACAGTAGATCTAGCTGGTCTGTCATATAATATAATAGAGACAGTAGATCTAGCTGGTCTGTCATATTAAAATAGAGACAGTAGATCTAGCTGGTCTGTCATAATATAATAGAGACAGTAGATCTAGCTGGTCTGTCATATCTAGCTGGTCTATAATAGAGACAGTAGATCTAGCTGGTCTGTCATAATATAATAGAGACAGTAGATCTAGCTGGTCTGTCATAATATAATAGAGACAGTAGATCTAGCTGGTCTGTCATAATATAATAGAGACAGTAGATCTAGCTGGTCTGTCATAATATAATAGAGACAGTAGATCTAGCTGGTCTGTCATAATATAATAGAGACAGTAGATCTAGCTGGTCTGTCATATTATAATAGAGACAGTAGATCTAGCTGGTCTGTCATAATATAATAGAGACAGTAGATCTAGCTGGTCTGTCATATTATAATAGAGACAGTAGATCTAGCTGGTCTGTCATATTATAATAGAGACAGTAGATCTAGCTGGTCTGTCATATTATAATAGAGACAGTAGATCTAGCTGGTCTGTCATATTAAAATAGAGACAGTAGATCTAGCTGGTCTGTCATAATATAATAGAGACAGTAGATCTAGCTGGTCTGTCATATTATAATAGAGACAGTAGATCTAGCTGGTCTGTCATATTAAAATAGAGACAGTAGATCTAGCTGGTCTGTCATAGTACACTAGAGACAGTAGATCTAGCTGGTCTGTCATAATATAATAGAGACAGTAGATCTAGCTGGTCTGTCATAATATAATAGAGACAGTAGATCTAGCTGGTCTGTCATAATATAATAGAGACAGTAGATCTAGCTGGTCTGTCATAATATAATAGAGACATAGAGACGAGACAGTAGATCTAGCTGGTCTGTCATAATATAATAGAGACAGTAGATCTAGCTGGTCTGTCATAATATAATAGAGACAGTAGATCTAGCTGGTCTGTCATAATATGATAGAAACACAGAGACAGTAGATCTAGCTGGTCTGTCATATTATAATAGAGACAGTAGATCTAGCTGGTCTGTCATTGTACACTAGAGACAGTAGATCTAGCTGGTCTGTCAAATTAAAATAGAGACAGTAGATCTAGCTGGTCTGTCATAATATAATAGAGACAGTAGATCTAGCTGGTCTGTCATATTATAATAGAGACAGTAGATCTAGCTGGTCTGTCATATTAAAATAGAGACAGTAGATCTAGCTGGTCTGTCATAATATAATAGAGACACAGAGACAGTAGATCTAGCTGGTCTGTCATAATATAATAGAGACAGTAGATGTACCTGGTCTGTCAGAATATAATAGAGACAGTAGATCTAGCTGGTCTGTCATATTATAATAGAGACAGGAGATGTAGCTGGTCTGTCATAATATAATAGAGACAGTAGATCTAGCTGGTCTGTCATATTATAATAGAGACAGTAGATCTAGCTGGTCTGTCATTTTAATAGAGACAGTAGATATAGCAGGGCTGTCATATTAAAATAGAGACAGTAGATCTAGCTGGTCTGTCATAATATACTAGAGACAGTAGATCTAGCTGGTTTATCACATTATAATAGAGACAGTAAATCTAGCTGGTCTGTCATAATATAATAGAGACAGTGGATCTAGCTGGTTTATCACATTATAATAGAGACAGTAAATCTAGCTGGTCTGTCATATTAAATAGAGACAGTAGATCTTGCTGGTCCATCATAATATAATAGAGACAGTAGATCTAGCTGGTCTGTCATAATATAATGGAGACAGTAGATCTAGCTGGTCTGTCATAATATAATAGAGACAGTAGATCTAGCTGGTCTGTCATAATATAATAGAGACAGTAGATCTAGCTGGTCTGTCATAATATAATAGAGACAGTAGATCTAGCTGGTCTGTCATATTATAATAGAGACAGTAGATCTAGCTGGTCTGTCATAATATAATAGAGACAGTAGATCTAGCTGGTCTGTCATAATATAATAGAGACAGTAGATCTAGCTGGTCTGTCATATTATAATAGAGACAGTAGATCTAGCTGGTCTGTCATATTATAATAGAGACAGTAGATCTAGCTGGTCTGTCATATTAAAATAGAGACAGTAGATCTAGCTGGTCTGTCATATTATAATAGAGACAGTAGATCTAGCTGGTCTGTCATAGATCACAGAGCTAGGTCTGTCATTGTACACTAGAGACAGTAGATCTAGTTGGTCTGTCATATTAAAATAGAGACAGTAGATCTAGCTGGTCTGTCATAATATAATAGAGACAGTAGATCTAGCTGGTCTGTCATATTATAATAGAGACAGTAGATCTAGCTGGTCTGTCATATTAAAATAGAGACAGTAGATCTAGCTGGTCTGTCATAGTACACTAGAGACAGTAGATCTAGCTGGTCTGTCATAATATAATAGAGACAGTAGATCTAGCTGGTCTGTCATAATATAATAGAGACAATAGATCTAGCTGGTCTGTCAAAATATAATAGAGACAGTAGATCTAGCTGGTCTGTCATAATATGATAGAGACACAGCGACAGTAGATCTAGCTGGTCTGTCATGATATAATAGGGACATTAGATCTAGCTGATCTGTCATATTATAATTGAGACAGTAGATCTAGCTGGTCTGTCATAATATAATAGAGACAGTAGACACAGAGACAGTAGATCTAGCTGGTCTGTCATAATATAATAGAGACAGTAGATCTAGCTGGTCTGTCATTGTATAATAGAGACAGTAGATCTAGCTGGTCTGTCAAATATAAAATAGAGACAGTAGATCTAGCTGGTCTGTCATAATATAATAGAGACAGTAGATCTAGCTGGTCTGTCATAGTACACTAGAGACAGTAGATCTAGCTGGTCTGGTCATATTAAAATAGAGACAGTAGATCTAGCTGGTCTGTCATAATATAATAGAGACACAGAGACAGTAGATCTAGCTGGTCTGTCATAATATAATAGAGACAGTAGATCTAGCTGGTCTGTCATAATATAATAGAGACAGTAGATCTAGCTGGTCTGTCATAATATAATAGAGACAGTAGATCTAGCTGGTCTGTCATAATATAATAGAGACAGTAGATCTAGCTGGTCTGTCATATTATAATAGAGACAGTATATCTAGCTGGTCTGTCATTGTACATTAGAGACAGTAGATCTAGCTGGTCTGTCATATTAAAATAGAGACAGTAGATCTAGCTGGTCTGTCATAGTACACTAGAGACAGTAGATCTAGCTGGTCTGTCATATTAAAATAGAGACAGTAGATCTAGCTGGTCTGTCATAATATAATAGAGACAGTAGATCTAGCTGGTCTGTCATATTATAATAGAGACAGTAGATCTAGCTGGTCTGTCATTATATAACAGAGACAGTAGATCTAGCTGGTCTGTCATAATATAACAGAGACAGTAGATCTAGCTGGTCTGTCATAATATAACAGAGACAGTAGATCTAGCTGGCCTGTCATATTATAATAGAGACAGTAGATCTAGCTGGTCTGTCATAATATAATAGAGACAGTAGATCTAGCTGGTCTGTCATAATATAATAGAGACAGTAGATCTAGCTGGTCTGTCATATAATATAATAGAGACAGTAGATCTAGCTGGTCTGTCATATTAAAATAGAGACAGTAGATCTAGCTGGTCTGTCATATTAAAATAGAGACAGTAGATCTAGCTGGTCTGTCATATAATAAAATAGAGACAGTAGATCTAGCTGGTCTGTCATATTATAATAGAGACAGTAGATCTAGCTGGTCTGTCATATTATAATAGAGACAGTAGATCTAGCTGGTCTGTCATAATATAATAGAGACAGTAGATCTAGCTGGTCTGTCATATTATAATAGAGACAGTAGATCTAGCTGGTCTGTCATATTAAAATAGAGACAGTAGATCTAGCTGGTCTGTCATAGTATAATAGAGACAGTAGATCTAGCTGGTCTGTCATAATATAATAGAGACAGTAGATCTAGCTGGTCTGTCATAATATAATAGAGACAGTAGATCTAGCTGGTCTGTCATAATACAATAGAGACAGTAGATCTAGCTGGTCTGTCATAATATAGACAGTAGATCTAGCTGGTCTGTCATAATACAATAGAGACAGTAGATCTAGCTGGTCTGTCATAATATAGACAGTAGATCTAGCTGGTCTGTCATCATATAGACAGTAGATCTAGCTGGTCTGTCATCATAATAGAGACAGTAGATCTAGCTGGTCTGTCATATTATAATAGAGACAGTAGATCTAGCTGGTCTGTCATAATATAATAGAGACAGTAGATCTAGCTGGTCTGTCATAATTAAAATAGAGACAGTAGATCTAGCTGGTCTGTCATAATATAATAGAGACAGTAGATCTAGCTGGTCTGTCATATATAATAGAGACAGTAGATCTAGCTGGTCTGTCTGTCATATTAAAATAGAGACAGTAGATCTAGCTGGTCTGTCATAATATAATAGAGACACAGAGACAGTAGATCTAGCTGGTCTGTCATAATATAATAGAGACAGTAGATCTAGCTGGTCTGTCATAATATAATAGAGACAGTAGATCTAGCTGGTCTGTCATATTATAATAGAGACAGTAGATCTAGCTGGTCTGTCATAATATAATAGAGACAGTAGATCTAGCTGGTCTGTCATATTATAATAGAGACAGTAGATCTAGCTGGTCTGTCATAATATAATAGAGACAGTAGATCTAGCTGGTCTGTCATATTATAATAGAGACAGTAGATCTAGCTGGTCTGTCATAATATAATAGAGACAGTAGATCTAGCTGGTCTGTCATATTAAAATAGAGACAGTAGATCTAGCTGGTCTGTCATAATATAATAGAGACAGTAGATCTAGCTGGTCTGTCATATTATAATAGAGACAGTAGATCTAGCTGGTCTGTCATATAATATAATAGAGACAGTAGATCTAGCTGGTCTGTCATAATATAATAGAGACAGTAGATCTAGCTGGTCTGTCATAATATAATAGAGACAGTAGATCTAGCTGGTCTGTCATATTATAATAGAGACAGTAGATCTAGCTGGTCTGTCATAATATAATAGAGACAGTAGATCTAGCTGGTCTGTCATAATATAATAGAGACAGTAGATCTAGCTGGTCTGTCATAATATAATAGAGACAGTCGATCTAGCTGGTCTGTCATATTATAATAGAGACAGTAGATCTAGCTGGTCTGTCATATTATAATAGAGACAGTAGATCTAGATGGTCTGTCATAATATAATAGAGACAGTAGATCCCGCTGGTCTGTCATATTATAATAGAGACAGTAGATCTAGCTGGTCTGTCATAATATAATAGAGACAGTAGATCTAGCTGGTCTGTCATATTATAATAGAGACAGTAGGTCTAGCTGGTCTATCATAATATAATAGAGACAGAGACAGTAGATCTAGCTGGTCTGTCATAATATAATAGACACAGTAGATCTAGCTGGTCTGTCATAATATAATAGAGACAGTAGATCTAGCTGGTCTGTCATAATATAATAGAGACAGTAGATCTAGCTGGTCTGTCATAATATAATAGAGACAGTAGATCTAGCTGGTCTGTCATATTATAATAGAGACAGTAGATCTAGCTGGTCTGTCATAATATAATAGAGACAGTAGATCTAGCTGGTCTGTCATAATATAATAGAGACAGTAGATCTAGCTGGTCTGTCATAATATAATAGAGACAGTAGATCTAGCTGGTCTGTCATAATATAATAGAGACAGTAGATCTAGCTGGTCTGTCATAATATAATAGAGACAGAGACAGTAGATCTAGCTGGTCTGTCATAATATAATAGAGACAGTAGATCTAGCTGGTCTGTCATAATATAATAGAGACAGTAGATCTAGCTGGTCTGTCATAATATAATAGAGACACAGAGAGATCTAGCTGGTCTGTCATAATATAGTAGATCTAGCTGGTCTGTCATAATATAATAGAGACAGTAGATCTAGCTGGTCTGTCATAATATAATAGAGACAGTAGATCTAGCTGGTCTGTCATATTATAATAGAGACAGTAGATCTAGCTGGTCTGTCATAATATAATAGAGACAGTAGATCTAGCTGGTCTGTCATAATATAATAGAGACAGTAGATCTAGCTGGTCTGTCATAATATAATAGAGACAGTAGATCTAGCTGGTCTGTCATAATATAATAATAGAGACAGTAGATCTAGCTGGTCTGTCATAATATAATAGAGACAGTAGATCTAGCTGGTCTGTCATAATATAATAGAGACAGTAGATCTAGCTGGTCTGTCATATTATAATAGAGACAGTAGATCTAGCTGGTCTGTCATAATATAATACAGACAGTAGATCTAGCTGGTCTGTCATAATATAATAGAGACAGTAGATCTAGCTGGTCTGTCATAATATAATAGAGACAGTAGATCTAGCTGGTCTGTCATATTATAATAGAGACAGTAGATCTAGCTGGTCTGTCATAATATAATAGAGACAGTAGATCTAGCTGGTCTGTCATATTAAAATAGAGACAGTAGATCTAGCTGGTCTGTCATAATATAATAGAGACAGTAGATCTAGCTGGTCTGTCATATTATAATAGAGACAGTAGATCTAGCTGTTCTGTCATAATATAATAGAGACATAAGATTTAGCTGGTCTGTCATAATATAATAGAGACAGTAGATCTAGCTGTTCTGTCATAATATAATAGAGAAAGTAAATCAAGCTGGTCTGTCATATTATAATAGAGACAGTAGATCTAGCTGGTCTGTGATTTTATAATAGAGACAGTAGATCTAACTGGTCTGTCATAAAATAATAGAGACAGTAGATCTAGCTGGTCTGTCATATTATAATAGAGACAGTAGATCTAGCTGGTCTGTCATAATATAATAGAGACAGTAGATCTAGCTGGTCTGTCATATTATAATAGAGACAGTAGATCTAGCTGGTCTGTCATAATATAATAGAGACAGTAGATCTAGCTGGTCTGTCATAATATAATAGAGACAGTAGATCTAGCTGGTCTGTCATATTAAAATAGAGACAGTAGATCTAGCTGGTCTGTCATAATATAATAGAGACAGTAGATCTAGCTGGTCTGTCATATTATAATAGAGACAGTAGATCTAGCTGGTCTGTCATATTAAAATAGAGACAGTAGATCTAGCTGGTCTGTCATAATATAATAGAGACAGTAGATCTAGCTGGTCTGTCATAATATAATAGAGACAGTAGATCTAGCTGGTCTGTCATAATATAATAGAGACAGTAGATCTAGCTGGTCTGTCATAATATAATAGAGACAGTAGATCTAGCTTGGTCTGTCATAATATAATAGAGACACAGAGACAGTAGATCTAGCTGGTCTGTCATAATACAATAGAGACAGTAGATCTAGCTGGTCTGTCATAATATAATAGAGACAGTAGATCTAGCTGGTCTGTCATAATATAATAGAGAACAGAGACAGTAGATCTAGCTGGTCTGTCATATTATAATAGAGACAGTAGATCTAGCTGGTCTGTCATAATATAATAGAGACAGTAGATCTAGCTGGTCTGTCATAATTATAATAGAGACAGTAGATCTAGCTGGTCTGTCATAATATAATAGAGACAGTAGATCTAGCTGGTCTGTCATAATATAATAGAGACAGTAGATCTAGCTGGTCTGTCATATTATAATAGAGACAGTAGATCTAGCTGGTCTGTCATAATATAATAGAGACAGTAGATCTAGCTGGTCTGTCATAATATAATAGAGACAGTAGATCTAGCTGGTCTGTCATAATATAATAGAGACAGTAGATCTAGCTGGTCTGTCATAATTATAATAGAGACAGTAGATCTAGCTGGTCTGTCATAATATAATAGAGACAGTAGATCTAGCTGGTCTGTCATATTATAATAGAGACAGTAGATCTAGCTGGTCTGTCATAATATAATAGAGACAGTAGATCTAGCTGGTCTGTCATATATAATAGAGACAGTAGATCTAGCTGGTCTGTCATAATATAATAGAGACAGTAGATCTAGCTGGTCTGTCATATAATATAATAGAGACAGTAGATCTAGCTGGTCTGTCATAATATAATAGAGACAGTAGATCTAGCTGGTCTGTCATAATATAATAGAGACAGTAGATCTAGCTGGTCTGTCATAATATAATAGAGACAGTAGATCTAGCTGGTCTGTCATAATATAATAGAGACAGTAGATCTAGCTGGTCTGTCATAATATAATAGAGACAGTAGATCTAGCTGGTCTGTCATAATATAATAGAGACAGTAGATCTAGCTGGTCTGTCATAATATAATAGAGACAGTAGATCTAGCTGGTCTGTCATAATATAATAGAGACAGTAGATCTAGCTGGTCTGTCATATATATAATAGAGACAGTAGATCTAGCTGGTCTGTCATAATATAATAGAGACAGTAGATCTAGCTGGTCTGTCATATTATAATAGAGACAGTAGATCTAGCTGGTCTGTCATAATATAATAGAGACAGTAGATCTAGCTGGTCTGTCATATTATAATAGAGACAGTAGATCTAGCTGGTCTGTCATATTATAATAGAGACAGTAGATCTAGCTGGTCTGTCATAATATAATAGAGACAGTAGATCTAGCTGGTCTGTCATAATATAATAGAGACAGTAGATCTAGCTGGTCTGTCATAATATAATAGAGACAGTAGATCTAGCTGGTCTGTCATAATATAATAGAGACAGTAGATCTAGCTGGTCTGTCATAATATAATAGAGACAGTAGATCTAGCTGGTCTGTCATAATATAATAGAGACAGTAGATCTAGCTGGTCTGTCATAATATAATAGAGACAGTAGATCTAGCTGGTCTGTCATATTATAATAGAGACAGTAGATCTAGCTGGTCTGTCATAATATAATAGAGACAGTAGATCTAGCTGGTCTGTCATATTATAATAGAGACAGTAGATCTAGCTGGTCTGTCATAATATAATAGAGACAGTAGATCTAGCTGGTCTGTCATAATATAATAGAGACAGTAGATCTAGCTGGTCTGTCATAATATAATAGAGACAGTAGATCTAGCTGGTCTGTCATAATATAATAGAGACAGTAGATCTAGCTGGTCTGTCATATATAATAGAGACAGTAGATCTAGCTGGTCTGTCATAATATAATAGAGACAGTAGATCTAGCTGGTCTGTCATATTATAATAGAGACAGTAGATCTAGCTGGTCTGTCATAATATAATAGAGACAGTAGATCTAGCTGGTCTGTCATATTATAATAGAGACAGTAGATCTAGCTGGTCTGTCATATTATAATAGAGACAGTAGATCTAGCTGGTCTGTCATAATATAATAGAGACAGTAGATCTAGCTGGTCTGTCATAATATAATTGAGACAGTAGATCTAGCTGGTCTGTCATAATATAATAGAGACAGTAGATCTAGCTGGTCTGTCATAATATAATAGAGACAGTAGATCTAGCTGGTCTGTCATATTATAATAGAGACAGTAGATCTAGCTGGTCTGTCATAATATAATAGAGACACAGAGACAGTAGATCTAGCTGGTCTGTCATATATATAGCTGGTCTGTCATAATATAATAGAGACAGTAGATCTAGCTGGTCTGTCCTAATATAATAGAGATAGTAGATCTAGCTGGTCTATCATAATAGATTAGTGACAGTAGATCTAGCTGGTCTGTCATATTATAATTGAGACAGTAAATCTAGCTGGTCTGCCATATTACAAAAGAGACAGTAGATCTAGCTGGTCTGTCATAATATAATAGCGACAGTAGATCTTGCTGGTCTGTCATAATATAATCGAGACAGTAGATCTAGCTGGTCTGTCATAATATAATAGAGACAGTAGATCTAGCTGGTCTGTCATATTATAATAGAGAGAGTAGATCTAGCTGGTCTGTCATAATATAATAGAGACAGAGACAGTAGATCTAGCTGGTCTGTCATAATATAATAGACACAGTAGATCTAGCTGGTCTGTCATAATATAATAGAGACAGTAGATCTAGCTGGTGTGTCATATTATAAGAGAGACAGTAGATCTGGCTGGTCTGGCAAAATATAATAGAGACAGTAGATCTAGCTGGTCTGTCATAATATAATAGAGACAGTAGATCTAGCTGGTCTGTCATAATATAATAGAGACAGTAGATCTAGCTGGTCTGTCATAATATAATAGAGACAGTAGATCTAGCTGGTCTGTCATAATATAATAGAGACAGTAGATCTAGCTGGTCTGTCATATTATAATAGAGACAGTAGATCTAGCTGGTCTGTCATAATATAATAGAGACAGTAGATCTAGCTGGTCTGTCATATTATAATAGAGACAGTAGATCTAGCTGGTCTGTCATAATATAATAGAGACAGTAGATCTAGCTGGTCTGTCATAATATAATAGAGACAGTAGATCTAGCTGGTCTGTCATAATATAATAGAGACAGTAGATCTAGCTGGTCTGTCATAATACAATGGAGACAGTAGATCTACCTGGTCTGTCTCAATACAATGGAGACAGTAGATCTAGCTGGTCTGTCATATTATAATAGAGACAGTAGATCTAGCTGGTCTGTCATAATATAATAGAGACAGTAGATCTAGCTGGTCTGTCATATTATAATAGAGACAGTAGATCTAGCTGGTCTGTCATATTATAATAGAGACAGTAGATCTAGCTGGTCTGTCATATTATAATAGAGACAGTAGATCTAGCTGGTCTGTCATATTATAATAGAGACAGTAGATCTAGCTGGTCTGTCATAATATAATAGAGACAGTAGATCTAGCTGGTCTGTCATATTATAATAGAGACAGTAGATCTAGCTGGTCTGTCATATTATAATAGAGACAGTAGATCTAGCTGGTCTGTCATAATATAATAGAGACAGTAGATCTAGCTGGTCTGTCATATTATAATAGAGACAGTAGATCTAGCTGGTCTGTCATATTATAATAGAGACAGTAGATCTAGCTGGTCTGTCATAATATAATAGAGACAGTAGATCTAGCTGGTCTGTCATAATATAATAGAGACAGTAGATCTAGCTGGTCTGTCATAATATAATAGAGACAGTAGATCTAGCTGGTCTGTCAAAATATAATAGAGACAGTAGATCTAGCTGGTCTGTCATAATATAATAGAGACACAGAGACAGTAGATCTAGCTGGTCTGTCATAATATAATAGAGACAGTAGATCTAGCTGGTCTGTCATAATATAATAGAGACAGTAGATCTAGCTGGTCTGTCATAATATATAGAGACACAGAGACAGTAGATCTAGCTGGTCTGTCATATTATAATAGAGACAGTAGATCTAGCTGGTCTGTCATTGTATAATAGAGACAGTAGATCTAGCTGGTCTGTCATATTAAAATAGAGACAGTAGATCTAGCTGGTCTGTCATAATATAATAGAGACAGTAGATCTAGCTGGTCTGTCATAATATAATAGAGACAGTAGATCTAGCTGGTCTGTCATATTAAAATAGAGACAGTAGATCTAGCTGGTCTGTCATAATATAATAGAGACACAGAGACAGTAGATCTAGCTGGTCTGTCATAATATAATAGAGACAGTAGATCTAGCTGGTCTGTCATAATATAATAGAGACAGTAGATCTAGCTGGTCTGTCATAATATAATAGAGACAGTAGATCTAGCTGGTCTGTCATAATATAATAGAGACAGTAGATCTAGCTGGTCTGTCATATTATAATAGAGACAGTAGATCTAGCTGGTCTGTCATATTATAATAGAGACAGTAGATCTAGCTGGTCTGTCATATTAAAATAGAGACAGTAGATCTAGCTGGTCTGTCATAATATAATAGAGACAGTAGATCTAGCTGGTCTGTCATATTAAAATAGAGACAGTAGATCTAGCTGGTCTGTCATAATATAATAGAGAGACAGTAGATCTAGCTGGTCTGTCATATTATAATAGAGACAGTAGATCTAGCTGGTCTGTCATAATATAATAGAGACAGTAGATCTAGCTGGTCTGTCATAATATAATAGAGACAGTAGATCTAGCTGGTCTGTCATAATATAATAGAGACAGTAGATCTAGCTGGTCTGTCATATATAATAGAGACAGTAGATCTAGCTGGTCTGTCATAATATAATAGAGACAGTAGATCTAGCTGGTCTGTCATATTATAATAGAGACAGTAGATCTAGCTGGTCTGTCATAATATAATAGAGACAGTAGATCTAGCTGGTCTGTCATAATATAATAGAGACAGTAGATCTAGCTGGTCTGTCATAATATAATTGTGACAGTAGGTCTAGCTGGTCTGTCATAATATAAAAGAGACAGTATATCTAGCTTGTCTTCATATTATAACAGAGACTGTAGATCTTGCTGGTCTGTCATATTATAATAGAGACAGTAGATCTAGCTGGTCTGTCATAATATAATTGTGACAGTAGGTCTAGCTGGTTTGTCATATTATAATAGAGACAGTAGATCTAGCTGGTCTGTCATATTAAAATAGAGACAGTCGATGTAGCTGGTCTGTCATAATATAATAGAGACAGTAGATCTAGCTGGTCTGTCATAATATAATAGAGACAGTAGATCTAGCTGGTCTGTCATAATATAATAGAGACAGTAGATCTAGCTGGTCTGTCAAAATATAATAGAGACAGTAGATCTAGCTGGTCTGTCATAATATAATAGAGACACAGAGACAGTAGATCTAGCTGGTCTGTCATAATATAATAGAGACAGTAGATGTACCTGGTCTGTCATAATATAATAGAGACAGTAGATCTAGCTGGTCTGTCATAATATAATAGAGACAGTAGATCTAGCTGGTCTGTCATATTATAATAGAGACAGTAGATCTAGCTGGTCTGTCATTGTACACTAGAGACAGTAGATCTAGCTGGTCTGTCAAATTAAAATAGAGACAGTAGATCTAGCTGGTCTGTCATAATATAATAGAGACAGTAGATCTAGCTGGTCTGTCATAGTACACTAGAGACAGCAGATCTAGCTGGTCTGTCATATTAAAATAGAGACAGTAGATCTAGCTGGTCTGTCATAATATAATAGAGACACAGAGACAGTAGATCTAGCTGGTCTGTCATAATATAATAGAGACAGTAGATGTAGCTGGTCTGTCAGAATATAATAGAGACAGTAGATCTAGCTGGTCTGTCATATTATAATAGAGACAGTAGATCTAGCTGGTCTGTCATAATATAATAGAGACAGTAGATCTAGCTGGTCTGTCATATTATAATAGAGACAGTAGATCTAGCTGGTCTGTCATTGTACACTAGAGACAGTAGATCTAGCTGGTCTGTCATATTAAAATAGAGACAGTAGATCTAGCTGGTCTGTCATAATATAATAGAGACAGTAGATCTAGCTGGTCTGTCATATTATAATAGAGACAGTAGATCTAGCTGGTCTGTCATAATATAATAGAGACAGTAGATCTAGCTGGTCTGTCATAATATAATAGAGACAGTAGATCTAGCTGGTCTGTCATAATATAATAGAGACAGTAGATCTAGCTGGTCTGTCATAGTACACTAGAGAGAGTAGATCTAGCTGGTCTGTCATAATATAATAGAGACAGTAGATCTAGCTGGTCTGTCATAATATAATAGAGACAGTAGATCTAGCTGGTCTGTCATAATATAATAGAGACAGTAGATCTAGCTGGTCTGTCATAATATAATAGAGACAGTAGATCTAGCTGGTCTGTCATATTATAATAGAGACAGTAGATCTAGCTGGTCTGTCATAATATAATAGAGACAGTAGATCTAGCTGGTCTGTCATATTATAATAGAGACAGTAGATCTAGCTGGTCTGTCATAATATAATAGAGACAGTAGATCTAGCTGGTCTGTCATAATATAATAGAGACAGTAGATCTAGCTGGTCTGTCATAATATAATAGAGACAGTAGATCTAGCTGGTCTGTCATAATATAATAGAGACAGTAGATCTAGCTGGTCTGTCATATATATAGAATAGAGACAGTAGATCTAGCTGGTCTGTCATAATATAATAGAGACAGTAGATCTAGCTGGTCTGTCATAATATAATAGAGACAGTAGATCTAGCTGGTCTGTCATAATATAATAGAGACAGTAGATCTAGCTGGTCTGTCATAATATAATAGAGACAGTAGATCTAGCTGGTCTGTCATAATATAATAGAGACAGTAGATCTAGCTGGTCTGTCATAATATAATAGAGACAGTAGATCTAGCTGGTCTGTCATAATATAATAGAGACAGTAGATCTAGCTGGTCTGTCATATTATTATAGAGACAGTAGATCTAGCTGGTCTGTCATAATAGACACAGTAGATCTAGCTGGTCTGTCATAATATAATAGAGACAATAGATCTAGCTGGTCTGTCATAATACAATATAGACAGTAGATCTAGCTTGGTCTGTAATTATATAATAGAGACACAGAGACAGTAGATCTAGCTGGTCTGTCATAATATAACCGAGACAGTCGATCTAGCTGGTCTGTCATATTATAATAGAGACAGTAGATCTAGCTGGTCTGTCATAATATAATAGACAAAGTAGATCTAGCTGGTCTGTCATAATATAATAGAGACAGTAGATCTAGCTGGTCTGTCATATTATAATAGAGACAGTAGATCTAGCTGGTCTGTCATAATATAATAGAGACAGTAGATCTAGCTGGTCTGTCATAATATAATAGAGACAGTAGATCTAGCTGGTCTGTCATAATATAATAGAGACAGTAGATCTAGCTGGTCTGTCATATTATAATAGAGACAGTAGATCTAGCTGGTCTGTCATAATATAATAGAGACAGTAGATCTAGCTGGTCTGTCATATTATAATAGAGACAGTAGATCTAGCTGGTCTGTCATAATATAATAGAGACAGTAGATCTAGCTGGTCTGTCATAATATAATAGAGACAGTAGATCTAGCTGGTCTGTCATAATATAATAGAGACAGTAGATCTAGCTGGTCTGTCATATTATAATCGAGACAGTAGATCTAGCTGGTCTGTCATAATATAATAGAGACAGTAGATCTAGCTGGTCTGTCATAATATAATAGAGACAGTAGATCTAGCTGGTCTGTCATATTATAATAGAGACAGTAGATCTAGCTGGTCTGTCATATTATAATAGAGACAGTAGATCTAGCTGGTCTGTCATATTAAAATAGAGACAGTAGATCTAGCTGGTCTGTCATAATATAATAGAGACATAGAGACAGTAGATCTAGCTGGTCTGTCATAATATAATAGAGACAGTAGATCTAGCTGGTCTGTCATATTATAATAGAGACAGTAGATCTAGCTGGTCTGTCATAATATAATAGAGACAGTAGATCTAGCTGGTCTGTCATATTATAATAGAGACAGTAGATCTAGCTGGTCTGTCATATTAAAATAGAGACAGTAGATCTAGCTGGTCTGTCATAGTACACTAGAGACAGTAGATCTAGCTGGTCTGTCATGATATAATAGAGACAGTAGATCTAGCTGGTCTGTCATAATATAATAGAGACAGTAGATCTAGCTGGTCTGTCATAATATAATAGAGACAGTAGATCTAGCTGGTCTGTCATAATATAATAGAGACATAGAGACAGTAGATCTAGCTGGTCTGTCATAATATAATAGAGAAAGTAGATCTAGCTGGTCTGTCATATTATAATAGAGACAGTAGATCTAGCTGGTCTGTCATAATATAATAGAGACATAGAGACAGTAGATCTAGCTGGTCTGTCATATTATAATAGAGACAGTAGATCTAGCTGGTCTGTCATAATATAATAGAGACAGTAGATCTAGCTGGTCTGTCATATTAAAATAGAGACAGTAGATCTAGCTGGTCTGTCATAATATAATAGAGACAGTAGATCTAGCTGGTCTGTCATAATATAATAGAGACAGTAGATCTAGCTGGTCTGTCATAATATAATAGAGACAGTAGATCTAGCTGGTCTGTCATAATATAATAGAGCCAGTAGATCTAGCTGGTCTGTCATAATATAATAGAGACAGTAGATCTAGCTGGTCTGTCATAATATAATAGAGACAGTAGATCTAGCTGGTCTGTCATATTATAATAGAGACAGTAGATCTAGCTGGTCTGTCATAATATAATAGAGACAGTAGATCTAGCTGGTCTGTCATAATATAATAGAGACAGTAGATCTAGCTGGTCTGTCATAATATAATAGAGACAGTAGATCTAGCTGGTCTGTCATATTATAATAGAGACAGTAGATCTAGCTGGTCTGTCATAATATAATAGAGACAGTAGATCTAGCTGGTCTGTCATAATATAATAGAGACAGTAGATCTAGCTGGTCTGTCATAATATAATAGAGACAGTAGATCTAGCTGGTCTGTCATAATACAATAGAGACAGTAGATCTAGCTGGTCTGTCATATTATAATAGAGACAGTAGATCTAGCTGGTCTGTCATAATATAATAGAGACAGTAGATCTAGCTGGTCTGTCATATTATAATAGAGACAGTAGATCTAGCTGGTCTGTCATATTATAATAGAGACAGTAGATCTAGCTGGTCTGTCATAATATAATAGAGACAGTAGATCTAGCTGGTCTGTCATAATATAATAGAGACAGTAGATCTAGCTGGTCTGTCATAATATAATAGAGACAGTAGATCTAGCTGGTCTGTCATATTAAAATAGAGACAGTAGATCTAGCTGGTCTGTCATATAATAGAGACAGTAGATCTAGCTGGTCTGTCATAATATAATAGAGACAGTAGATCTAGCTGGTCTGTCATAATATAATAGAGACAGTAGATCTAGCTGGTCTGTCATATTATAATAGAGACAGTAGATCTAGCTGGTCTGTCATAATATAATAGAGACAGTAGATCTAGCTGGTCTGTCATCTTATAATAGCGACAGTAGATCTAGCTGGTCTGTCATAATACTAGAGAGACAGTAGATCTAGCTGGTCTGTCATAATATAATAGCGACAGTAGATCTAGCTGGTCTGTCATAATATAATAGCGACAGTAGATCTAGCTGGTCTGTCATATTATAATAGAGACAGTAGATCTAGATGGTCTGTCATATCATAATAGAGACAGCATATCTAGCTGGTCTGTCATATTATAATAGAGACAGTAGATCTAGCTGGTCTGTCATAATATAATAGAGACAGAGACAGTAGATCTAGCTGGTCTGTCATATTATAATAGAGACAGTAGATCTAGCTGGTCTGTCATATTATAATAGAGACAGTAGATCTAGCTGGTCTGTCATAATTATAATAGAGACAGTAGATCTAGCTGGTCTGTCATAATATAATAGAGACAGTAGATCTAGCTGGTCTGTCATATTATAATAGAGACAGTAGATCTAGCTGGTCTGTCATAATATAATAGAGACAGTAGATCTAGCTGGTCTGTCATAATATAATAGAGACAGTAGATCTAGCTGGTCTGTCATATTATAATAGAGACAGTAGATCTAGCTGGTCTGTCATAGTATAATAGAGACAGTAGATCTAGCTGGTCTGTCATATTAAATAGAGACAGTAGATCTAGCTGGTCTGTCATAATATAATAGAGACAGTAGATCTAGCTGGTCTGTCATATTATAATAGAGACAGTAGATCTAGCTGGTCTGTCATAATATAATAGAGACAGTAGATCTAGCTGGTCTGTCATAATATAATAGAGACAGTAGATCTAGCTGGTCTGTCATATTATAATAGAGACAGTAGATCTAGCTGGTCTGTCATATTATAATAGAGACAGTAGATCTAGCTGGTCTGTCATAATATAATAGAGACAGTAGATCTAGCTGGTCTGTCATAATATAATAGAGACATTAGATCTAGCTGGTCTGTCATAATATAATAGAGACAGTAGATCTAGCTGGTCTGTCATAATATAATAGAGACATTAGATATAGCTGGTCTGTCATATTAAAATAGAGACAGTAGATCTAGCTGGTCTGTCATAATATAATAGAGACAGTAGATCTAGCTGGTCTGTCATATTGTAATAGAGACAGTAGTTCTAGCTGGTCTGTCATAATATAATAGAGACAGTAGATCTAGCTGGTCTGTCATAATATAATAGAGACAGTAGATCTAGCTGGTCTGTCATATTAAAATAGAGACAGTAGATCTAGCTGGTCTGTCATAATATAATAGAGACAGTAGATCTAGCTGGTCTGTCATAATATAATAGAGACAGTAGATCTAGCTGGTCTGTCATGATATAATAGAGACACAGAGACAGTAGATCTAGCTGGTCTGTCATATTATAATAGAGACAGTAGATCTAGCTGGTCTGTCATATTATAATAGAGACAGTAGATCTAGCTGGTCTGTCATATTATAATAGAGACAGTAGATCTAGCTGGTCTGTCATAATATAATAGAGACAGTAGATCTAGCTGGTCTGTCATATTATAATAGAGACAGTAGATCTAGCTGGTCTGTCATAATATAATAGAGACAGTAGATCTAGCTGGTCTGTCATAATATATAATAGAGACAGTAGATCTAGCTGGTCTGTCATATTATAATAGAGACAGTAGATCTAGCTGGTCTGTCATAATATAATAGAGACAGTAGATCTAGCTGGTCTGTCATAATATAATAGAGACAGAGATCTAGCTGGTCTGTCATAATATAATAGAGACAGTAGATCTAGCTGGTCTGTCATATTATAATAGAGACAGTAGATCTAGCTGGTCTGTCATAATATAATAGAGACAGTAGATCTAGCTGGTCTGTCATAATATAATAGAGACAGTAGATCTAGCTGGTCTGTCATAATATAATAGAGACAGTAGATCTAGCAGCTCTGTCATATTATAATAGAGACAGTAGATCTAGCTGGTCTGTCATAATTCAATAGAGACAGTAGATCTAGCTCGTCTGTCATATTATAATCGAGACAGTAGATCTAGCTGGTATGTCATAATATAATAGAGACAGTAGATCTAGCTGGTCTGTCATAGTATAATAGAGACAGTAGATCCAGCTGGTCTGTCATATTATAATAGAGACAGTAGATCAAGCTGGTCTGTCATAATATAATAGAGACAGTAGATCTAGCTGGTCTGTCATATTATAATAGAGACAGTAGATCTAGCTGGTCTGTCATAGTATAATAGAGACAGTAGATCTAGCTGGTCTGTCATATTATAATAGAGACAGTAGATCTAGCTGGTCTGTCATATTATAATAGAGACAGTAGATCTAGCTGGTCTGTCATAATATAATAGAGACAGTAGATCTAGCTGGTCTGTCATAGTATAATAGAGACAGTAGATCTAGCTGGTCTGTCATTATATAATAGAGACAGTAGATCTAGCTGGTCTGTCATATTATAATTGAGAAAGTAGATATAGCTTGTCTGTCATTGTATAATAGAGACAGTAGATCTAGCTGGTCTGTCATAATATATAAGAGACAGTAGATCTAGCTGGTCTGTCATAATATGATAGAAACAGTAGATCTAGCTGGTCTGTCATAATATAATAGAGACAGTAGATCCTGCTGGTCTGTCATATTATAATAGAGACAGTAGATCTAGCTGGTCTGTCATAATATAATAGAGATAGTCGATCTAGCTGGTCTGTCATATTATAACAGAGACAGTAGATCTAGCTGGTCTGTCATAATATAATAGAGACAGTAGATCTAGCTGGTCTGTCATATTATAATAGAGACAGTAGATCTAGCTGGTCTGTCATAATATAACTAGAGACAGTAGATCTAGCTGGTCTGTCATATTAAAATAGAGACAGTAGATCTAGCTGGTCTGTCATATTATAATAGAGACAGTAGATCTAGCTGGTCTGTCATAATATAATAGAGACAGTAGATCTAGCTGGTCTGTCATATTATAATAGAGACAGTAGATCTAGCTGGTCTGTCATAATATAATAGAGACAGTAGATCTAGCTGGTCTGTCATATTATAATAGAGACAGTAGATCTAGCTGGTCTGTCATATTATAATAGAGACAGTAGATCTAGCTGGTCTGTCATAATATAATAGAGACAGTAGATCTAGCTGGTCTGTCATATTATAATAGAGACAGTAGATCTAGCTGGTCTGTCATATTATAATAGAGACAGTAGATCTAGCTGGTCTGTCATAATATAATAGAGACAGTAGATCTAGCTGGTCTGTCATATTATAATAGAGACAGTAGATCTAGCTGGTCTGTCATAATATAATAGAGACAGTAGATCTAGCTGGTCTGTCATAATATAATAGAGACAGTAGATCTAGCTGGTCTGTCATATTATAATAGAGACAGTAGATCTAGCTGGTCTGTCATAATATAATAGAGACAGTAGATCTAGCTGGTCTGTCATATTATAATAGAGACAGTAGATCTAGCTGGTCTGTCAAAATATAATAGAGACAGTAGATCTAGCTGGTCTGTCATAATATAATAGAGACAGTAGATCTAGCTGGTCTGTCATAATATAATAGAGACAGTAGATCTAGCTGGTCTGTCATAATATAATAGAGACAGTAGATCTAGCTGGTCTGTCATAATATAATAGAGACAGTAGATCTAGCTGGTCTGTCATATTATAATAGAGACAGTAGATCTAGCTGGTCTGTCATAATATAATAGAGACAGTAGATCTAGCTGGTCTGTCATAATATAATAGAGACAGTAGATCTAGCTGGTCTGTCATAATATAATAGAGACAGTAGATCTAGCTGGTCTGTCATAATATAATAGAGACAGTAGATCTAGCTGGTCTGTCATATTATAATAGAGACAGTAGATCTAGCTGGTCTGTCATAATATAATAGAGACAGTAGATCTAGCTGGTCTGTCATATTATAATAGAGACAGTAGATCTAGCTGGTCTGTCATATTATAATAGAGACAGTAGATCTAGCTGGTCTGTCATAATATAATAGAGACAGTAGATCTAGCTGGTCTGTCATAATATAATAGAGACAGTAGATCTAGCTGGTCTGTCATATTATAATAGAGACAGTAGATCTAGCTGGTCTGTCATAATATAATAGAGACAGTAGATCTAGCTGGTCTGTCATAATATAATAGAGACAGTAGATCTAGCTGGTCTGTCATAATATAATAGAGACAGTAGATCTAGCTGGTCTGTCTTAATATAATAGAGACAGTGGATCTAGCTGGTCTGTCTTAGTCTAATAGAGACAGTAGATCTAGCTGGTCTGTAATATTATAATAGAGACAGTAGATCTAGCTGGTCTGTCATAATATAATAGAGACAGTAGATCTAGCTGGTCTGTCATAATATAATAGAGACAGTAGATCTAGCTGGTCTGTCATAATATAATAGAGACAGTAGATCTAGCTGGTCTGTCATAGTACAATAGAGACAGTAGATATAGCAGCTCTGTCATATTAAAATAGAGACAGTAGATCTAGCTGGTCTGTCATGTTATATTAGAGCAAGTACAGCTAGCTGGTCTGTCATAATATAATAGAGACAGTAGATCTAGCTGGTCTGTCATAATATGATAGAGACAATAGATCTAGCTGGTCTGTCATAATACAATAGAGACAGTAGATCTAGCTGGTCTGTCATAATATAATAGAGACAGAGACAGTAGATCTAGCTGGTCTGTCATAATTATAATAGAGACAGTAGATCTAGCTGGTCTGTCATAATATAATAGAGACAGTAGATCTAGCTGGTCTGTCATATATAGAGACACAGAGACAGTAGATCTAGCTGGTCTGTCATATTATAATAGAGACAGTAGATCTAGCTGGTCTGTCATTGTATAATAGAGACAGTAGATCTAGCTGGTCTGTCATATTAAAATAGAGACAGTAGATCTAGCTGGTCTGTCATAATATAATAGAGACAGTAGATCTAGCTGGTCTGTCATATTATAATAGAGACAGTAGATCTAGCTGGTCTGTCATATTAAAATAGAGACAGTAGATCTAGCTGGTCTGTCATATATAATAGAGACACAGAGACAGTAGATCTAGCTGGTCTGTCATATTATAATAGAGACAGTAGATCTAGCTGGTCTGTCATAATATAATAGAGACAGTAGATCTAGCTGGTCTGTCATATTATAATAGAGACAGTAGATCTAGCTGGTCTGTCATAATATAATAGAGACAGTAGATCTAGCTGGTCTGTCATAATATAATAGAGACAGTAGATCTAGCTGGTCTGTCATAATATAATAGAGACAGTAGATCTAGCTGGTCTGTCATATTATAATAGAGACAGTAGATCTAGCTGGTCTGTCATAATATAATAGAGACAGTAGATCTAGCTGGTCTGTCATATTATAATAGAGACAGTAGATCTAGCTGGTCTGTCATAATATAATAGAGACAGTAGATCTAGCTGGTCTGTCATAATATAATAGAGACAGTAGATCTAGCTGGTCTGTCATATTATAATAGAGACAGTAGATCTAGCTGGTCTGTCATATTATAATAGAGACAGTAGATCTAGCTGGTCTGTCATAATATAATAGAGACAGTAGATCTAGCTGGTCTGTCATATTATAATAGAGACAGTAGATCTAGCTGGTCTGTCATAATATAATAGAGACAGTAGATCTAGCTGGTCTGTCATAATATAATAGAGACAGTAGATCTAGCTGGTCTGTCATAATATAATAGAGACAGTAGATCTAGCTGGTCTGTCATAATATAATAGAGACAGTAGATCTAGCTGGTCTGTCATATGATATTAGAGACAGTAGATCTAGCTGGTCTGTCATAGTACAATAGAGACAGTAGATCTAGCTGGTCAGTCATAATATAATAGAGACAGTAGATCTACCTGGTCTCTCATAATATAATAGAGACAGTAGATCTAGCTGGTCTGTCATATGATATTAGAGACAGTAGATCTAGCTGGTCTGTCATAATATAATAGAGACAGTAGATCTAGCTGGTCTGTCATAGTAAAATAGAGACAGTAGATCTAGCTGGTCTGTAAAATTTTAATAGAGACGGTAAATCTAGCTGGTCTGTCGTAATATAATAGAGACAGTAGATCTAGCTGGAATGTCATAATATAATAGAGACAGTAGATATAGCTGGTCTGTCATATTATAATAGAGACAGTAGATCTAGCTGGTCTGTCATAATATAATAGAGACAATCGATCTAGCTGGTCTGTCATATTATAATAGAGACAGTAGATCTAGCTGGTCTGTCATAATATAATAGAGACAGTAGATCTAGCTGGTCTGTCATATTATAATAGAGACAGTAGATCTAGCTGGTCTGTCATATTATAATAGAGACAGTAGATATAGCTGGTCAGTCATAATATAATAGAGACAGTAGATCTAGCTGGTCTGTCATATTATAATAGAGACAGTAGATCTAGCTGGTCTGTCATATTATAATAGAGACAGTAGATCTAGCTGGTCTGTCATATTATAATAGAGACAGTAGATCTAGCTGGTCTGTCATAATATAATAGAGACAGTAGATCTAGCTGGTCTGTCATATTATAATAGAGACAGTAGATCTAGCTGGTCTGTCATAATATAATAGAGACAGTAGATCTAGCTGGTCTGAGAGACAGTAGATCTAGCTGGTCTGTCATAATATAATAGAGACAGTAGATCTAGCTGGTCTGTCATAATATAATAGAGACAGTAGATCTAGCTGGTCTGTCATATTAAAATAGAGACAGTAGATCTAGCTGGTCTGTCATATTATAATAGAGACAGTAGATCTAGCTGGTCTGTCATAATATAATAGAGACAGTAGATCTAGCTGGTCTGTCATTATAATAGAGACAGTAGATCTAGCTGGTCTGTCATAATATAATAGAGACAGTAGATCTAGCTGGTCTGTCATATTAAAATAGAGACAGTAGATCTAGCTGGTCTGTCATAATATAATAGAGACAGTAGATCTAGCTGGTCTGTCATATTATAATAGAGACAGTAGATCTAGCTGGTCTGTCATGTTATAATAGAGACAGTAGATCTAGCTGGTCTGTCACAATAGAGACAGTAGATCTAGCTGGTCTGTCATGAATAACAGAGGCAGTAGATCTAGCTGGTCTGTCATAATATAATAGAGACAGTAGATCTAGCTGGTCTGTCATTATATAATAGAGACAGTAGATCTAGCTGGTCTGTCATATTATAATAGAGACAGTAGATCTAGCTGGTCTGTCATAATATAATAGAGACAGTAGATCTAGCTGGTCTGTCATATTATAATAGAGACAGTAGATCTAGCTGGTCTGTCATAATATAATAGAGACAGTAGATCTAGCTGGTCTGTCATAGTATAATAGAGACAGTAGATCTAGCTGGTCTGTCATATTATAATAGAGACAGTAGATCTAGCTGGTC
The DNA here is from genome assembly GCF_018296145.1 of Oncorhynchus tshawytscha. Classification (NCBI taxonomy): domain Eukaryota; kingdom Metazoa; phylum Chordata; class Actinopteri; order Salmoniformes; family Salmonidae; genus Oncorhynchus; species Oncorhynchus tshawytscha. The sequence continues at coordinate 34,922 of NW_024608493.1, forward strand.
TGTCATATTATAATAGAGACAGTAGATCTAGCTGGTCTGTCATAATATAATAGAGACAGTAGATCTAGCTGGTCTGTCATAATATAATAGAGACAGTAGATCTAGCTGGTCTGTCATATTATAATAGAGACAGTAGATCTAGCTGGTCTGTCATAATATAATAGAGACAGTAGATCTAGCTGGTCTGTCATAGTATAATAGAGACAGTAGATCTAGCTGGTCTGTCATATTATAATAGAGACAGTAGATCTAGCTGGTCTGTCATAATATAATAGAGACAGTAGATCTAGCTGGTCTGTCATATTATAATAGAGACAGTAGATCTAGCTGGTCTGTCATATTATAATAGAGACAGTAGATCTAGCTGGTCTGTCATAATATAATAGAGACAGTAGATCTAGCTGGTCTGTCATAATATAATAGAGACAGTAGATCTAGCTGGTCTGTCATATTATAATAGAGACAGTAGATCTAGCTGGTCTGTCATATTATAATAGAGACAGTAGATCTAGCTGGTCTGTCATAATATAATAGAGACAGTAGATCTAGCTGGTCTGTCATAATATAATAGAGACAGTAGATCTAGCTGGTCTGTCATAATATAATAGAGACAGTAGATCTAGCTGGTCTGTCATATTATAATAGAGACAGTAGATCTAGCTGGTCTGTCATAATATAATAGAGACAGTAGATCTAGCTGGTCTGTCATATTATAAAACAGAGACAGTAGATCTAGCTGGTCTGTCATATTATAATAGAGACAGTAGATCTAGCTGGTCTGTCATAATATAATAGAGACAGTAGATCTAGCTGGTCTGTCATAATATAATAGAGACAGTAGATCTAGCTGGTCTGTCATAATATAATAGAGACAGTAGATCTAGCTGGTCTGTCATATTATAATAGAGACAGTAGATCTAGCTGGTCTGTCATAATATAATAGAGACAGTAGATCTAGCTGGTCTGTCATAATATAATAGAGACAGTAGATCTAGCTGGTCTGTCATAATATAATAGAGACAGTAGATCTAGCTGGTCTGTCATATTATAATAGAGACAGTAGATCTAGCTGGTCTGTCATATTATAATAGAGACAGTAGATCTAGCTGGTCTGTCATAATATAATAGAGACAGTAGATCTAGCTGGTCTGTCATATTATAATAGAGACAGTAGATCTAGCTGGTCTGTCATAATATAATAGAGACAGTAGATCTAGCTGGTCTGTCATATTATAATAGAGACAGTAGATCTAGCTGGTCTGTCATAATATAATAGAGACAGTAGATCTAGCTGGTCTGTCATATTATAATAGAGACAGTAGATCTAGCTGGTCTGTCATAATATAATAGAGACAGTAGATCTAGCTGGTCTGTCATATTATAATAGAGACAGTAGATCTAGCTGGTCTGTCATATTATAATAGAGACAGTAGATCTAGCTGGTCTGTCATAATATAATAGAGACAGTAGATCTAGCTGGTCTGTCATAATATAATAGAGACAGTAGATCTAGCTGGTCTGTCATATTATAATAGAGACAGTAGATCTAGCTGGTCTGTCATATTATAATAGAGACAGTAGATCTAGCTGGTCTGTCATAATATAATAGAGACAGTAGATCTAGCTGGTCTGTCATAATATAATAGAGACAGTAGATCTAGCTGGTCTGTCATAATATAATAGAGACAGTAGATCTAGCTGGTCTGTCATAATATAATAGAGACAGTAGATCTAGCTGGTCTGTCATAATATAATAGAGACAGTAGATCTAGCTGGTCTGTCATATTATAATAGAGACAGTCGATCTAGCTGGTCTGTCATAATATAATAGAGACAGTAGATCTAGCTGGTCTGTCATATTATAATAGAGACAGTAGATCTAGCTGGTCTGTCATATTATAATAGAGACAGTAGATCTAGCTGGTCTGTCATAATATAATAGAGACAGTAGATCTAGCTGGTCTGTCATATTATAATAGAGACAGTAGATCTAGCTGGTCTGTCATAATATAATAGAGACAGTAGATCTAGCTGGTCTGTCATAGTACAATAGAGACAGTAGATCTAGCTGGTCTGTCATATTATAATAGAGACAGTAGATCTAGCTGGTCTGTCATAATATAATAGAGACAGTAGATCTAGCTGGTCTGTCATAATATAATAGAGACAGTAGATCTAGCTGGTCTGTCATAATATAATAGAGACAGTAGATCTAGCTGGTCTGTCATATTATAATAGAGACAGTAGATCTAGCTGGTCTGTCATAATATAATAGAGACAGTAGATCTAGCTGGTCTGTCATAATATAATAGAGACAGTAGATCTAGCTGGTCTGTCATAATATAATAGAGACAGTAGATCTAGCTGGTCTGTCATGATACAATAGAGACAGTAGATCTAGCTGGTCTGTCATTATAATGGAGACAGTAGATCTAGCTGATCTGTCATAAAATAATAGAGACAGTAGATCTAGCTGGTCTTTCATATTATAATAGAGACAGTAGATCTAGCTGGTCTGTCATATTATAATAGAGACAGTATATCTAGGTGGTCTGTCATTATACAATAGAGACAGTAGATCTACCTGGTCTGTCATAATATTGTAGAGACAGTAGATCTAGCTGGTCTTTCATAATATAATAGAGACAGTATATCGAGCTGGTCTGTCATAGTATAAAAGAGACTGTAGATCTAGCTGGTCTGTCATATTATAATAGAGACAGTAGATCTAGCTGGTCTGTCATATTATAATTGAGACAGTAGATATAGCTTGTCTGTCATTGTATAATAGAGACAGTAGATCTAGCTGGTCTGTCATATTATAATAGAGACAGTAGATCTAGCTGGTCTGTCATATTATAATTGAGACAGTAGATATAGCTTGTCTGTCATTGTATAATAGAGACAGTAGATCTAGCTGGTCTGTCATTGTATAATAGAGACAGTAGATCTAGCTGGTCTGTCATTATATAATAGAGACAGTAGATCTAGCTGGTCTGTCATAATATAATAGAGACAGTAGATCTAGCTGGTCTGTCATATTATAATAGAGACAGTAGATCTAGCTGGTCTGTCATAATATAATAGAGACAGTAGATCTAGCTGGTCTGTCATAATATAATAGAGACAGTAGATCTAGCTGGTCTGTCATAATATAATAGAGACAGTAGATCTAGCTGGTCTGTCATAATATAATAGAGACAGTAGATCTAGCTGGGTCATAATAATATAGACTAGCTGGCCCGTCATTGTAATAGAGACAGTAGATCTAGCTGTCATAATATAATAGAGACAGTAGATCTAGCTGGTCTGTCATATTATAATAGAGACAGTAGATCTAGCTGGTCTGTCATATGATACACAGAGACAGTAGATCTAGCTGGTCTGTCATAATATAATAGAGACAGTAGATCTAGCTGGTCTGTCATAATATAATAGAGACAGTAGATCTAGCTGGTCTGTCATATTATAATAGAGACAGTAGATCTAGCTGGTCTGTCATAATATAATAGAGACAGTAGATCTAGCTGGTCTGTCATAATATAATAGAGACAGTAGATCTAGCTGGTCTGTCATAATATAATAGAGACAGTAGATCTAGCTGGTCTGTCATAATATATAATAGAGACAGTAGATCTAGCTGGTCTGTCATAATATAATAGAGACAGTAGATCTAGCTGGTCTGTCATATTATAATAGAGACAGTAGATCTAGCTGGTCTGTCATAATATAATAGAGACAGTAGATCTAGCTGGTCTGTCATAATATAATAGAGACAGTAGATCTAGCTGGTCTGTCATAATATAATAGAGACAGTAGATCTAGCTGGTCTGTCATAATATAATAGAGACAGTAGATCTAGCTGGTCTGTCATATTATAATAGAGACAGTAGATCTAGCTGGTCTGTCATAATATAATAGAGACACAGAGACAGTAGATCTAGCTGGTCTGTCATAATATAATAGAGACAGTAGATCTAGCTGGTCTGTCATAATTATAATAGAGACAGTAGATCTAGCTGGTCTGTCATAATATAATAGAGACAGTAGATCTAGCTGGTCTGTCATAATATAATAGAGACAGTAGATCTAGCTGGTCTGTCATATTATAATAGAGACAGTAGATCTAGCTGGTCTGTCATAATATAATAGAGACAGTAGATCTAGCTGGTCTGTCATAATATAATAGAGACAGTAGATCTAGCTGGTCTGTCATATTATAATAGAGACAGTAGATCTAGCTGGTCTGTCATATTATAATAGAGACAGTAGATCTAGCTGGTCTGTCATAATATAATAGAGACAGTAGATCTAGCTGGTCTGTCATAATATAATAGAGACAGTAGATCTAGCTGGTCTGTCATATTATAATAGAGACAGTAGATCTAGCTGGTCTGTCATAATATAATAGAGACAGTAGATCTAGCTGGTCTGTCATAATATAATAGAGACAGTAGATCTAGCTGGTCTGTCATAATATAATAGAGACAGTAGATCTAGCTGGTCTGTCATATTATAATAGAGACAGTAGATCTAGCTGGTCTGTCATAATATAATAGAGACAGTAGATCTAGCTGGTCTGTCATATTATAATAGAGACAGTAGATCTAGCTGGTCTGTCATTATAACTAGAGACAGTAGATCTAGCTGGTCTGTCATATTATAATAGAGACAGTAGATCTAGCTGGTCTGTCATAATATAATAGAGACAGTAGATCTAGCTGGTCTGTCATAATATAATAGAGACAGTAGATCTAGCTGGTCTGTCATATTATAATAGAGACAGTAGATCTAGCTGGTCTGTCATAATATATAATAGAGACAGTAGATCTAGCTGGTCTGTCATAATATAATAGAGACAGTAGATCTAGCTGGTCTGTCATATTATAATAGAGACAGTAGATCTAGCTGGTCTGTCATATTATAATAGAGACAGTAGATCTAGCTGGTCTGTCATAATATAATAGAGACAGTAGATCTAGCTGGTCTGTCATAATATAATAGAGACAGTAGATCTAGCTGGTCTGTCATAATATAATAGAGACAGTAGATCTAGCTGGTCTGTCATATTATAATAGAGACAGTAGATCTAGCTGGTCTGTCATAATATAATAGAGACAGTAGATCTAGCTGGTCTGTCATAATATAATAGAGACAGTAGATCTAGCTGGTCTGTCATATTATAATAGAGACAGTAGATCTAGCTGGTCTGTCATAATATAATAGAGACAGTAGATCTAGCTGGTCTGTCATATTATAATAGAGACAGTAGATCTAGCTGGTCTGTCATATTATAATAGAGACAGTAGATCTAGCTGGTCTGTCATAATATAATAGAGACAGTAGATCTAGCTGGTCTGTCATAATATAATAGAGACAGTAGATCTAGCTGGTCTGTCATATTATAATAGAGACAGTAGATCTAGCTGGTCTGTCATATTATAATAGAGACAGTAGATCTAGCTGGTCTGTCATTAATATAATAGAGACAGTAGATCTAGCTGGTCTGTCATAATATAATAGAGACAGTAGATCTAGCTGGTCTGTCATAATATAATAGAGACAGAGACAGTCATATTATAAGATCTAGCTGGTCTGTCATAATATAATAGAGACAGTAGATCTAGCTGGTCTGTCATAATTATAATAGAGACAGTAGATCTAGCTGGTCTGTCATAATATAATAGAGACAGTAGATCTAGCTGGTCTGTCATAATATAATAGAGACAGTAGATCTAGCTGGTCTGTCATAATATAATAGAGACAGTAGATCTAGCTGGTCTGTCATATTATAATAGAGACAGTAGATCTAGCTGGTCTGTCATAATATAATAGAGACAGTAGATCTAGCTGGTCTGTCATAATATAATAGAGACAGTAGATCTAGCTGGTCTGTCATATTATAATAGAGACAGTAGATCTAGCTGGTCTGTCATAATATAATAGAGACAGTAGATCTAGCTGGTCTGTCATAATATAATAGAGACAGTAGATCTAGCTGGTCTGTCATAATATAATAGAGACAGTAGATCTAGCTGGTCTGTCATATTATAATAGAGACAGTAGATCTAGCTGGTCTGTCATATTATAATAGAGACAGTAGATCTAGCTGGTCTGTCATAATATAATAGAGACAGTAGATCTAGCTGGTCTGTCATAATATAATAGAGACAGTAGATCTAGCTGGTCTGTCATATTATAATAGAGACAGTAGATCTAGCTGGTCTGTCATAATATAATAGAGACACAGAGACAGTAGATCTAGCTGGTCTGTCATATTATAATAGAGACAGTAGATCTTGCTGGTCTGTCATAATATGATACATAGAGACAGTAGATCTAGCTGGTCTGTCATATTATAATAGAGACAGTAGATCTAGCTGGTCTGTCATAATATAATAGAGACAGTAGATCTAGCTGGTCTGTCATATTATAATAGAGACAGTAGATCTAGCTGGTCTGTCAAAATATAATAGAGACAGTAGATCTAGCTGGTCTGTCATAATATAATAGAGACAGTAGATCTAGCTGGTCTGTCATAATATAATAGAGAAAGTAGATCTAGCTGGTCTGTCATAATTATAATAGAGACAGTAGATCTAGCTGGTCTGTCATATTATAATAGAGACAGTAGATCTAGCTGGTCTGTCATATTATAATAGAGACAGTAGATCTAGCTGGTCTGTCATAATATAATAGAGACAGTAGATCTAGCTGGTCTGTCATAATATAATAGAGACAGTAGATCTAGCTGGTCTGTCATATTATAATAGAGACAGTAGATCTAGCTGGTCTGTCATAATATAATAGAGACAGTAGATCTAGCTGGTCTGTCATAATATAATAGAGACAGTAGATCTAGCTGGTCTGTCATAATATAATAGAGACAGTAGATCTAGCTGGTCTGTCATATTATAATAGAGACAGTAGATCTAGCTGGTCTGTCATATTATAATAGAGACAGTAGATCTAGCTGGTCTGTCATATTATAATAGAGACAGTAGATCTAGCTGGTCTGTCATAATATAATAGAGACAGTAGATCTAGCTGGTCTGTCATATTATAATAGAGACAGTAGATCTAGCTGGTCTGTCATATTATAATAGAGACAGTAGATCTAGCTGGTCTGTCATAATATAATAGAGACAGTAGATCTAGCTGGTCTGTCATAATATAATAGAGACAGTAGATCTAGCTGGTCTGTCATAATATAATAGAGACAGTAGATCTAGCTGGTCTGTCATATTATAATAGAGACAGTAGATCTAGCTGGTCTGTCATAATATAAGAGAGACAGTAGATCTAGCTGGTCTGTCATAATATAATAGAGACAGTAGATCTAGCTGGTCTGTCATAATATAATAGAGACAGTAGATCTAGCTGGTCTGTCATAATATAATAGAGACAGTAGATCTAGCTGGTCTGTCATAATATAATAGAGACAGTAGATCTAGCTGGTCTGTCATAATATAATAGAGACAGTAGATCTAGCTGGTCTGTCATAATATAATAGAGACAGTAGATCTAGCTGGTCTGTCATAATATAATAGAGACAGTAGATCTAGCTGGTCTGTCATATTATAATAGAGACAGTAGATCTAGCTGGTCTGTCATATTATATGATAGAGACAGTAGATCTAGCTGGTCTGTCATAATATAATAGAACAGAGACAGTAGATCTAGCTGGTCTGTCATATTATAATAGAGACAGTAGATCTAGCTGGTCTGTCATAATATAATAGAGACAGTAGATCTAGCTGGTCTGTCATAATATAATAGAGACAGTAGATCTAGCTGGTCTGTCATAATATAATAGAGACAGTAGATCTAGCTGGTCTGTCATAATATAATAGAGACAGTAGATCTAGCTGGTCTGTCATAATATAATAGAGACAGTAGATCTAGCTGGTCTGTCATAGCATAATAGAGACAGTAGATCTAACTGGTCTGTCATATTATAATAGAGACAGTAGATCTAGCTTGTCTGTCATTGTACACTAGAGACAGTATATCTAGCTGGCCTGTCATATTATAATAGAGACAGTATATTTAGCTGGTCTCTCATAATATAATAGAGACACAGAGACAGTAGATCTAGCTGGTCTGTCAAATTATAATAAAGAAAGTAGATCTAGCTGGTCTGTCTTAATATGATAGAGACATAGAGACAGTAGATCTAGCTGGTCTGTCAAATTATAATAGAGACAGAAGATCTAGCTGGTCTGTCATAATATAATAGAGACAGTAAATCTAGCTGGTCTGTCATATTATAATCAAGACAGTAGATCTAGCTGGTCTGTCAAAATATAATAGAGACAGTCGATCTAGCTGGTCTGTCATAATATAATAGAGACAGTAGATCTAGCTGGTCTGTCATATTATAATAGAGAAAGTAGATCTAGCTGGTCTGTCATAATATGATAGAGACACAGAGACAGTAGATCTAGCTGGTCTGTCAAATTATAATTGAGACAGTAGATCTAGCTGTTCAGTCATAATATAATAGAGACAGTAGATCTAGCTGGTCTGTCATAATATAATAGAGACAGTAGATCTAGCTGGTCTGTCATAATATAACAGAGACAGTAGATCTAGCTGGTCTGTCATATTATAATAGAGACAGTAGATCTAGCTGGTCTGTCATATTATAATAGAGACAGTAGATCTAGCTGGTCAGGCATAATATAATAGAGACAGTAGATCTAAATGGTCTGTCATAATATATTAGAGACAATAGATCTAGCTGGTCTGTCATAATATAATAGAGACAGTAGATCTAGCTGGTCTGTCATATATAATAGAGACAGTAGATCTAGCTGGTCTGTCATATTATAATAGAGACAGTAGATCTAGCTGGTCTGTCATAATATAATAGAGACAGTAGATCTAGCTGGTCTGTCATAATATAATAGAGACAGTAGATCTAGCTGGTCTGTCATAATACAATAGAGACAGTAGATCTAGCTGGTCTGTCATAATATAATAGAGACAGTAGATCTAGCTGGTCTGTCATAATATAATAGAGACAGTAGATCTAGCTGGTCTGTCATAATATAATAGAGACAGTAGATCTAGCTGGTCTGTCATAATATAATAGAGACAGTAGATCCAGCTCGTCTGTCATATTATAATAGAGACAGTAGATCTAGCTGGTCTGTCATAATAAAATAGAGACAGTAGATCTAGCTGGTCTGTCAGATTATAATAGAGACAGTAGATCTAGCTGGTCTGTCATAATATAATAGAGACAGTAGATCTAGCTGGTCTGTCATAATATAATAGAGACAGTAGATCTAGCTGGTCTGTCATATTATAATAGAGACAGTAGATCTAGCTGGTCTGTCATAATAAAATAGAGACAGTAGATCTAGCTGGTCTGTCATAATATAATAGAGACAGTAGATCTAGCTGGTCTGTAATATTATAATAGAGACAGTAGATCTAGCTGGTCTGTCATATTATAATAGAGACAGTAGATCTAGCTGGTCTGTCATATTATAATAGAGACAGTAGATCTAGCTGGTCTGTCATATTATAATAGAGACAGTAGATCTAGCTGGTCTGTCATAGTATAATAGAGACAGTAGATCTAGCTGGTCTGTCATATTATAATAGAGACAGTAGATCTAGCTGGTCTGTCATATTATAATAGAGACAGTAGATCTAGCTGGTCTGTCATATTATAATAGAGACAGTAGATCTAGCTGGTCTGTCATAATATAATAGAGACAGTAGATCTAGCTGGTCTGTCATAATATAATAGAGACAGTAGATCTAGCTGGTCTGTCATAATATAATAGAGACAGTAGATCTAGCTGGTCTGTCATATTATAATAGAGACAGTAGATCTAGCTGGTCTGTCATATTATAATAGAGACAGTAGATCTAGCTGGTCTGTCATAATATAATAGAGACAGTAGATCTAGCTGGTCTGTCATATTATAATAGAGACAGTAGATCTAGCTGGTCTGTCATAATATAATAGAGACAGTAGATCTAGCTGGTCTGTCATAATATAATAGAGACAGTAGATCTAGCTGGTCTGTCATAATACAATAGAGACAGTAGATCTAGCTGGTCTGTCATAATACAATGGAGACAGTAGATCTACCTGGTCTGTCTCAATACAATGGAGACAGTAGATCTAGCTGGTCTGTCATATTATAATAGAGACAGTAGATCTAGCTGGTCTGTCTCAATACAATGGAGACAGTAGATCTAGCTGGTCTGTCATAATATATAATAGAGACAGTAGATCTAGCTGGTCTGTCATATTATAATAGAGACAGTAGATCTAACTGGTCTGCCATATTATAATAGAGACAGTAGATCTAGCTGGTCTGTCATATTATAATAGAGACAGTAGATCTAGCTGGTCTGTCATAATATAATAGAGACAGTAGATCTAGCTGGTCTGTCATAATATAATAGAGACAGTAGATCTAGCTGGTCTGTCATAATATTATAATAGAGACAGTAGATCTAGCTGGTCTGTCATATTATAATAGAGACAGTAGATCTAGCTGGTCTGTCATAGTATAATAGAGACAGTAGATCTAGCTGGTCTGTCATATTATAATAGAGACAGTCGATCTAGCTGGTCTGTCACATTATAATAGAGACAGTAGATCTAGCTGGTCTGTCATATTATAATAGAGACAGTCGATCTAGCTGGTCTGTCATATTATAATAGAGACAGTAGATCTAGATGGTCTGTCATAATATAATAGAGACAGTAGATCTAGCAGGTCTGTCATATTATAAATGAGACAGTAGATATAGCTTGTCTGTCATAATATAATAGAGACAGTAGATCAAGCTGGTCTGTCATATTATAATAGAGACAGTAGATCTAGCTGGTCTGTCATAATATAATAGAGACAGTAGATCTAGCTGGTCTGTCATAATATAATAGAGACAGTAGATCTAGCTGGTCTGTCATATAATATAATAGAGACAGTAGATCTAGCTGGTCTGTCATATTATAATAGAGACAGTAGATCTAGCTGGTCTGTCATAATATAATAGAAACAGTTGATCTAGCTGGTCTGTCATAATATAATAGAGACAGTAGATCTAGCTGGTCTGTCATATTATAACAGAGACAGTAGATCTAGCTGGTGTGTCATAATATAATAGAGACAGGAGATCTAGCTGGTCTGTCATATTATAATAGAGACAGTAGATCTAGCTGGTCTGTCATATGATAATAGAGACAGTAGATCTAGCTGGTATGTCATATTATAATAGAGACAGTAGATCTAGCTGGTCTGTCATAATATAATAGAGACAGTAGATCGAGCTGGTCTGTCATAATATAATAGAGACAGTATATCTATCTGGTATGTCATATTATAATAGAGACAGTAGATCTAGCTGGTCTGTCATAATATAATAGAGACAGTAGATCTAGCTGGTCTGTCATAATATAATAGAGACAGTAGATCTAGCTGGTCTGTCATAATATAATAGAGACAGTAGATCTAGCTGGTCTGTCATATTATAATAGAGACAGTAGATCTAGCTGGTCTGTCATATTATAATAGAGACAGTAGATCTAGCTGGTCTGTCATAATTATAATAGAGACAGTAGATCTAGCTGGTCTGTCATAATATAATAGAGACAGTAGATCTAGCTGGTCTGTCATATTATAATAGAGACAGTAGATCTAGCTGGTCTGTCATAATATAATAGAGACAGTAGATCTAGCTGGTCTGTCATATTATAATAGAGACAGTAGATCTAGCTGGTCTGTCATAATATAATAGAGACAGTAGATCTAGCTGGTCTGTCATATTATAATAGAGACAGTAGATCTAGCTGGTCTGTCATAATATAATAGAGACAGTAGATCTAGCTGGTCTGTCATATTATAATAGAGACAGTAGATCTAGCTGGTCTGTCATATTATAATAGAGACAGTAGATCTAGCTGGTCTGTCATATTATAATAGAGACAGTAGATCTAGCTGGTCTGTCATAATATAATAGAGACAGTAGATCTAGCTGGTCTGTCATATTATAATAGAGACAGTAGATCTAGCTGGTCTGTCATAATATAATAGAGACAGTAGATCTAGCTGGTCTGTCATATAATATAATAGAGACAGTAGATCTAGCTGGTCTGTCATATTATAATAGAGACAGTAGATCTAGCTGGTCTGTCATAATATAATAGAGACAGTAGATCTAGCTGGTCTGTCATATTATAATAGAGACAGTAGATCTAGCTGGTCTGTCATATATATAATAGAGACAGTAGATCTAGCTGGTCTGTCATAATATAATAGAGACAGTAGATCTAGCTGGTCTGTCATAATATAATAGAGACAGTAGATCTAGCTGGTCTGTCATATTATAATAGAGACAGTAGATCTAGCTGGTCTGTCATAATATAATAGAGACAGTAGATCTAGCTGGTCTGTCATATTATAATAGAGACAGTAGATCTAGCTGGTCTGTCATATTATAATAGAGACAGTAGATCTAGCTGGTCTGTCATAATATAATAGAGACAGTAGATCTAGCTGGTCTGTCATATTATAATAGAGACAGTAGATCTAGCTGGTCTGTCATAATATAATAGAGACAGTAGATCTAGCTGGTCTGTCATATTATAATAGAGACAGTAGATCTAGCTGGTCTGTCATATTATAGAGACAGTAGATCTAGCTGGTCTGTCATATTATAATAGAGACAGTAGATCTAGCTGGTCTGTCATATTATAATAGAGACAGTAGATCTAGCTGGTCTGTCATAATATAATAGAGACAGTAGATCTAGCTGGTCTGTCATATTATAATAGAGACAGTAGATCTAGCTGGTCTGTCATATTATAATAGAGACAGTAGATCTAGCTGGTCTGTCATATTATAATAGAGACAGTAGATCTAGCTGGTCTGTCATATTAAAATAGAGACAGTAGATCTAGCTGGTCTGTCATAATATAATAGAGACAGTAGATCTAGCTGGTCTGTCATATTATAATAGAGACAGTAGATCTAGCTGGTCTGTCATATTAATAAGAAAGAGACAGTAGATCTAGCTGGTCTGTCATAATATAATAGAGACAGTAGATCTAGCTGGTCTGTCATATTATAATAGAGACAGTAGATCTAGCTGGTCTGTCATAATATAATAGAGACAGTAGATCTAGCTGGTCTGTCATATTATAATAGAGACAGTAGATCTAGCTGGTCTGTCATAATATATAATAGAGACAGTAGATCTAGCTGGTCTGTCATAATATAATAGAGACAGTAGATCTAGCTGGTCTGTCATAATATAATAGAGACAGTAGATCTAGCTGGTCATTCATAATATATTAGAGACAGTAGAGACAGTAGATATAGCAGGGCTGTCATATTAAAATAGAGACAGTAGATCTAGCTGGTCTGTCATAATATACTAGAGACAGTAGATCTAGCTGGTTTATCATATTATAATAGAGACAGTAGATCTAGCTGGTCTGTCATAATATAATAGAGACAGTAGATCTAGCTGGTCTGTCATAATATAATAGAGACAGTAGATCTAGCTGGTCTGTCATAATATAATAGAGACAGTAGATCTAGCTGGTCTGTCATAATATAATAGAGACAGTAGATCTAGCTGGTCTGTCATAATATAATAGAGACAGTAGATCTAGCTGGTCTGTCATAATATAATAGAGACAGTAGATCTAGCTGGTCTGTCATATTATAATAGAGACAGTAGATCTAGCTGGTCTGTCATAATATAATAGAGACAGTAGATCTAGCTGGTCTGTCATATTATAATAGAGACAGTAGATCTAGCTGGTCTGTCATAATATAATAGAGACAGTAGATCTAGCTGGTCTGTCATATTATAATAGAGACAGTAGATCTAGCTGGTCTGTCATATTATAATAGAGACAGTAGATCTAGCTGGTCTGTCATATTATAATAGAGACAGTAGATCTAGCTGGTCTGTCATAATATAATAGAGACAGTAGATCTAGCTGGTCTGTCATATTATAATAGAGACAGTAGATCTAGCTGGTCTGTCATAATATAATAGAGACAGTAGATCTAGCTGGTCTGTCATATTATAATAGAGACAGTAGATCTAGCTGGTCTGTCATAATATAATAGAGACAGTAGATAATATAATAGAGACAGTAGATCTAGCTGGTCTGTCATATATATAATAGAGACAGTAGATCTAGCTGGTCTGTCATAATATAATAGAGACAGTAGATCTAGCTGGTCTGTCATATTAAAATAGAGACAGTAGATCTAGCTGGTCTGTCATATTATAATAGAGACAGTAGATCTAGCTGGTCTGTCATATTATAATAGAGACAGTAGATCTAGCTGGTCTGTCATATTATAATAGAGACAGTAGATCTAGCTGGTCTGTCATAATATAATAGAGACAGTAGATCTAGCTGGTCTGTCATAATATAATAGAGACAGTAGATCTAGCTGGTCTGTCATAATATAATAGAGACAGTAGATCTAGCTGGTCTGTCATAATATAATAGAGACAGTAGATCTAGCTGGTCTGTCATATTATAAAAGAGACAGTAGATCTAGCTGGTCTGTCATAATATAATAGAGACAGTAGATCTAGCTGGTCTGTCATTTTATAATAGAGACAGTAGATCTAGCTGGTCTGTCATAATATGATAGAGAGAGTAGATCTAGCTGACCTGTCAAATTATAATAGTGACAGTAGATCTAGCTGACCTGTCAAATTATAATAGTGACAGTAGATCTAGCTGGTCTGTCATAATATAATAGAGACAGTAGATCTAGCTGGTCTGTCAAATTATAATAGTGACAGTAGATCTAGCTGGTCTGTCATAATATAATAGAGACAGTAGATCTAGCTGGTCTGTCATAATATAATAGAGACAGTAGATCTAGCTGGTCTGTCATAATATAATAGAGACAGTAGATCTAGCTGGTCTGTCATATTATAATAGAGACAGTAGATCTAGCTGGTCTGTCATATTATAATAGAGACAGTAGATCTAGCTGGTCTGTCATAATATAATAGAGACAGTAGATCTAGCTGGTCTGTCATATTATAATAGAGACAGTAGATCTAGCTGGTCTGTCATAATATAATAAGAGACAGTAGATCTAGCTGGTCTGTCATAATATAATAGAGACAGTAGATCTAGCTGGTCTGTCATAATATAATAGAGACAGTAGATCTAGCTGGTCTGTCATATTATAATAGAGACAGTAGATCTAGCTGGTCTGTCATAGTATAATAGAGACAGTAGATCTAGCTGGTCTGTCATATTATAATAGAGACAGTATATTTAGCTGGTCTGTCAAAATATAATAGAGACACAGAGACAGTAGATCTAGCTGGTCTGTCATATTATAATAGAGACAGTATATTTAGCTGGTCTGTCAAAATATAATAGAGACACAGAGACAGTAGATCTAGCTGGTCTGTCATAGTACACCAGAGACAGTAGATCTAGCTGGTCTGTCATGTTAAAATAGAGACAGTAGATCTAGCTGGTCTGTCAAATTATAATAAAGAAAGTAGATCTAGCTGGTCTGTCTTAATATGATAGAGACATAGAGACAGTAGATCTAGCTGGTCTGTCAAATTATAATAGAGACAGAAGATCTAGCTGGTCTGTCATAATATAATAGAGACAGTAGATCTAGCTGGTCTGTCATAATATAATGGAGACAGTAGATCTAGCTGGTCTGTCATAGTATAATAGAGACAGTAGATCTAGCTGGTCTGTCATATTATAATAGAGACAGTAGATCTAGCTGGTCTGTCATTGTACACTAGAGACAGTAGATCTAGCTGGTCTGTCATATTAAAATAGAGACAGTAGATCTAGCTGGTCTGTCATATTAAAATAGAGACAGTAGATCTAGCTGGTCTGTCATAATATAATAGAGACAGTAGATCTAGCTGGTCTGTCATAATATAATAGAGACAGTAGATCTAGCTGGTCTGTAATATTATAATAGAGACAGTAGATCTAGCTGGTCTGTCATAATATAATAGAGACAGTAGAACAAGCTGGTCTGTCATAGTATAATAGAGACAGTAGATCTAGCTGGTCTGTCATATTATAATAGAGACAGTAGAACAAGCTGGTCTGTCATAATATAATAGAGACAGTAGATCTAGCTGGTCTGTCATAATATAATAGAGACAGTAGATCTAGCTGGTCTGTCATAATATAATAGAGACAGTAGATCTAGCTGGTCTGTCATAATATAATAGAGACAGTAGATCTAGCTGGTCTGTCATATTATAATAGAGACAGTAGATCTAGCTGGTCTGTCATAATATAATAGAGACAGTAGATCTAGCTGGTCTGTCATAGTATAATAGAGACAGTAGATCTAGCTGGTCTGTCATATTATAATAGAGACAGTAGATCTAGCTGGTCTGTCATTTACAATAGAGACAGTAGATCTAGCTGGTCTGTCATATTATAATAGAGACAGTAGATCTAGCTGGTCTGTCATATTAAAATAGAGACAGTAGATCTAGCTGGTCTGTCATAATATAATAGAGACAGTAGATCTAGCTGGTCTGTCATATTATAATAGAGACAGTAGATCTAGCTGGTCTGTCATAATATAATAGAGACAGTAGATCTAGCTGGTCTGTCATAATATAATAGAGACAGTAGATCTAGCTGGTCTGTCATAATATAATAGAGACAGTAGATCTAGCTGGTCTGTCATATTATAATAGAGACAGTAGATCTAGCTGGTCTGTCATATTATAATAGAGACAGTAGATCTAGCTGGTCTGTCATATTATAATAGAGACAGTAGATCTAGCTGGTCTGTCATAATATAATAGAGACAGTAGATCTAGCTGGTCTGTCATAGTATAATAGAGACAGTAGATCTAGCTGGTCTGTCATATTATAATAGAGACAGTAGATCTAGCTGGTCTGTCATTGTAAACTAGAGACAGTAGATCTAGCAGTCTATCATATTATAATAGAGACAGTAGATCTAGCTGGTCTGTCATGTTAAAATTGAGACAGTAGATCTAGCTGGTCTGTCATAATATAATAGAGACAGTAGATCTAGCTGGTCTGTCATATTATAATAGAGACAGTAGATCTAGCTGGTCTGTCATATTAAAATAGAGACAGTAGATCTAGCTGGTCTGTCATAGTATAATAGAGACAGTAGATCTAGCTGGTCTGTCATATTATAATAGAGACAGTAGATCTAGCTGGTCTGTCATAATATAATAGAGACAGTAGATCTAGCTGGTCTGTCATATTATAATAGAGACAGTAGATCTAGCTGGTCTGTCATATTAAAATAGAGACAGTAGATCTAGCTGGTCTGTCATAATATAATAGAGACAGTAGATCTAGCTGGTCTGTCATATTATAATAGAGACAGTAGATCTAGCTGGTCTGTCATAATATAATAGAGACACAGAGACAGTAGATCTAGCTGGTCTGTCATAATATAATAGAGACAGTAGATCTAGCTGGTCTGTCATAATATAATAGAGACAGTAGATCTAGCTGGTCTGTCATATTAAAATAGAGACAGTAGATCTAGCTGGTCTGTCATAATATAATAGAGACAGTAGATCTAGCTGGTCTGTCATATTATAATAGAGACAGTAGATCTAGCTGGTCTGTCATAATATAATAGAGACAGTAGATCTAGCTGGTCTGTCATATTATAATAGAGACAGTAGATCTAGCTGGTCTGTCATTGTAATAGAGACAGTAGATCTAGCTGGTCTGTCATATTAAAATAGAGACAGTAGATCTAGCTGGTCTGTCATAGTATAATAGAGACAGTAGATCTAGCTGGTCTGTCATATTATAATAGAGACAGTAGATCTAGCTGGTCTGTCAAAATATATAGAGACACAGAGACAGTAGATCTAGCTGGTCTGTCATAGTATAATAGAGACAGTAGATCTAGCTGGTCTGTCATATTAAAATAGAGACAGTAGATCTAGCTGGTCTGTCATAATATAATAGAGACAGTAGATCTAGCTGGTCTGTCATATTATAATAGAGACAGTATATTTAGCTGGTCTGTCATAATATAATAGAGACACAGAGACAGTAGATCTAGCTGGTCTGTCAAATTATAATAAAGAAAGTAGATCTAGCTGGTCTGTCTTAATATGATAGAGACATAGAGACAGTAGATCTAGCTGGTCTGTCAAATTATAATAGAGACAGAAGATCTAGCTGGTCTGTCATAATATAATAGAGACAGTAAATCTAGCTGGTCTGTCATATTATAATCGAGACAGTAGATCTAGCTGGTCTGTCAAAATATAATAGAGACAGTCGATCTAGCTGGTCTGTCATAATATAATAGAGACAGTAGATCTAGCTGGTCTGTCATATTATAATAGAGAAAGTAGATCTAGCTGGTCTGTCATAATATGATAGAGACACAGAGACAGTAGATCTAGCTGGTCTGTCAAATTATAATTGAGACAGTAGATCTAGCTGTTCAGTCATAATATAATAGAGACAGTAGATCTAGCTGGTCTGTCATATTATAATAGAGACAGTAGATCTAGCTGGTCTGTCATATTATAATAGAGACAGTAGATCTAGCTGGTCTGTCATATTATAATAGAGACAGTAGATCAAGCTGGTCAGGCATAATATAATAGAGACAGTAGATCTAAATGGTCTGTCATAATATATTAGAGACAATAGATCTAGCTGGTCTGTCATAATATAATAGAGACAGTAGATCTAGCTGGTCTGTCATAGCATAATAGAGACAGTAGATCTAGCTGGTCTGTCATATTATAATAGAGACAGTAGATCTAGCTGGTCTGTCATTGTACACTAGAGACAGTATATCTAGCTGGTCTGTCATATTAAAATAGAGACAGTAGATCTAGCTGGTCTGTCATAGTACACTAGAGACAGTAGATCTAGCTGGTCTGTCATTGTACAATAGAGACAGTAGATCTAGCTGGTCTGTCATATTAAAATAGAGACAGTAGATCTAGCTTGTCTGTCATTGTACACTAGAGACAGTATATCTAGCTGGTCTGTCATATTAAAATAGAGACAGTAGATCAAGCTGGTCTGTCATAGTCCACTAGAGACAGTAGATCTAGCTGGTCTGTCATATTATAATAGAGACAGTATATTTAGCTGGTCTGTCAAAATATAATAGAGACACAGAGACAGTAGATCTAGCTGGTCTGTCATAGTACACCAGAGACAGTAGATCTAGCTGGTCTGTCATATTAAAATAGAGACAGTAGATCTAGCTGGTCTGTCATAATACAATAGAGACAGTAGATCTAGCTGGTCTGTCATATTATAATAGAGACAGTATATTTAGCTGGTCTGTCATAATATAATAGAGACACAGAGACAGTAGATCTAGCTGGTCTGTCAAATTATAATAAAGAAAGTAGATATAGCTGGTCTGTCTTAATATGATAGAGACATAGAGACAGTAGATCTAGCTGGTCTGTCAAATTATAATAGAGACAGTAAATCTAGCTGGTCTGTCATATTATAATCGAGACAGTAGATCTTGCTGGTCTGTCAAAATATAATAGAGACAGTCGATCTAGCTGGTCTGTCATAATATAATAGAGACAGTAGATCTAGCTGGTCTGTCATATTATAATAGAGAAAGTAGATCTAGCTGGTCTGTCATAATATGATAGAGACACAGAGACAGTAGATCTAGCTGGTCTGTCAAATTATAATTGAGACAGTAGATCTAGCTGGTCTGTCATAATATAATAGAGACAGTAGATCTAGCTGGTCTGTCATAATATAATAGAGACAGTAGATCTAGCTGGTCTGTCATATTATAATAGAGACAGTAGATCTAGCTGGTCTGTCATATTATAATAGAGACAGTAGATCAAGCTGGTCAGGCATAATATAATAGAGACAGTAGATCTAGCTGGTCTGTCATAATATAATAGAGACAGTAGATCTAGCTGGTCTGTCATAATATAATAGAGACAGTAGATCTAGCTGGTCTGTCATAGCATAATAGAGACAGTAGATCTAGCTGGTCTGTCATATTATAATAGAGACAGTAGATCTAGCTGGTCTGTCATAATATAATAGAGACAGTAGATCTAGCTGGTCTGTCATATTAAAATAGAGACAGTAGATCTAGCTGGTCTGTCATAATATAATAGAGACAGTAGATCTAGCTGGTCTGTCATATTATAATAGAGACAGTAGATCTAGCTGGTCTGTCATAATATAATAGAGACAGTAGATCTAGCTGGTCTGTCATATTATAATAGAGACAGTAGATCTAGCTGGTCTGTCATATATATAATAGAGACAGTAGATCTAGCTGGTCTGTCATATTATAATAGAGACAGTAGATCTAGCTGGTCTGTCATAATATAATAGAGACAGTAGATCTAGCTGGTCTGTCATATTATAATAGAGACAGTAGATCTAGCTGGTCTGTCATATTATAATAGAGACAGTAGATCTAGCTGGTCTGTCATATTAAAATAGAGACAGTAGATCTAGCTGGTCTGTCATAGTATAATAGAGACAGTAGATCTAGCTGGTCTGTCATAGTATAATAGAGACAGTAGATCTAGCTGGTCTGTCATATTATAATAGAGACAGAAGATCTAGCTGGTCTTTCATAATATAATAGAGACAGTAGATCTAGCTGGTCTGTCATATTATAATAGAGACAGTAGATCTAGCTGGTCTGTCATAATATAATAGAGACAGTAGATCTAGCTGGTCTGTCATAGTATAATAGAGACAGTAGATCTAGCTGGTCTGTCATATTATAATAGAGACAGTAGATCTAGCTGGTCTGTCATAGTATAATAGAGACAGTAGATCTAGCTGGTCTGTCATATTATAATAGAGACAGTAGATCTAGCTGGTCTGTCATAATATAATAGAGACAGTAGATCTAGCTGGTCTGTCATATTATAATAGAGACAGTAGATCTAGCTGGTCTGTCATATTATAATAGACAGTAGATCGAGCTGGTCTGTCAAGATATAATAGAAACAGTAGATCTAGCTGGTCTGTCATATTATTATAGAGACAGTAGATCTAGCTGGTCTGTCATATTATAATAGAGACAGTAGATCTAGCTGGTCGGTCATAATATAATAGAGAGGATAGATCTAGCTGGTCTGTCATAATATAATAGAGACAGTAGATCTAGCCTGTCTGTCATGATATAATAGAGACAGTAGATCTAGCTGGTCTGTCATTATAATGGAGACAGTAGATCTAGCTGGTCTGTCAAATTATAATAGTGACAGTAGATCTAGCTGGTCTGTCATAATATAATAGAGACAATAGAGCTAGCTGGTCTGTCATATTATAATAGAGACAGTAGATCTAGCTGGTCTGTCATATTATAATAGAGACAGTAGATCTAGCTGGTCTGTCATAATATAATAGAGACAGTAGATCTAGCTGGTCTGTCATATTATAATAGAGACAGTAGATCTAGCTGGTCTGTCATAATTAAAATAGAGACAGTAGATCTAGCTGGTCTGTCATAATATAATAGAGACAGTAGATCTAGCTGGTCTGTCATATTATAATAGAGACAGTAGATCTAGCTGGTCTGTCATAATATAATAGAGACAGTAGATCTAGCTGGTCTGTCATAATATAATAGAGACAGTAGATCTAGCTGGTCTGTCATATTATAATAGAGACAGTAGATCTAGCTGGTCTGTCATAATATAATAGAGACAGTAGATCTAGCTGGTCTGTCATAATATAACAGAGACAGTAGATCTAGCTGGTCTGTCATATTATAATAGAGACAGTAGATCTAGCTGGTCTGTCATAATATAATAGAGACAGTAGATCTAGCTGGTCTGTCATATTATAATAGAGACAGTAGATCTAGCTGGTCTGTCATAATATAATAGAGACAGTAGATCTAGCTGGTCTGTCATGTTATAATAGAGACAGTAGATCTAGCTGGTCTGTCATAATATAATAGAGACAGTAGATCTAGCTGGTCTGTCATAATATAATAGAGACAGTAGATCTAGCTGGTCTGTCATATTATAATAGAGACAGTAGATCGAGCTGGTCTGTCATAATATAATAAAATAGAGACAGTAGATCTAGCTGGTCTGTCATAATATAATAGAGACAGTAGATCTAGCTGGTCTGTCATGTTATAATAGAGACAGTAGATCTAGCTGGTCTGTCATATTAAAATAGAGACAGTAGATCTAGCTGGTCTGTCATAATATAATAGAGACAGTAGATCTAGCTGGTCTGTCATATTATAATAGAGACAGTAGATCTAGCTGGTCTGTCATGTTAAAATAGAGACAGTAGATCTAGCTGGTCTGTCATAGTACACTAGAGACAGTAGATCTAGCTGGTCTGTCATATTAAAATAGAGACAGTAGATCTAGCTGGTCTGTCATAATATAATAGAGACAGTAGATCTAGCTGGTCTGTCATATTATAATAGAGACAGTAGATCTAGCTGGTCTGTCATATTATAATAGAGACAGTAGATCTAGCTGGTCTGTCATAATACAATAGAGACAGTAGATCTAGCTGGTCTGTCATATTATAATAGAGACAGTAGATCTAGCTGGTCTGTCGTAATATAATAGAGACAGTAGATCTAGCTGGTCTGTCAAATTATAATAGAGACAGTAGATCTAGCTGGTCTGTCATAATATAATAGAGACAGTAGATCTAGCTGGTCTGTCATAATATAATAGAGACAGTAGATCTAGCTGGTCTGTCATAATATAATAGAGACAGTAGATCTAGCTGGTCTGTCATAATATAATAGAGACAGTAGATCTAGCTGGTCTGTCATATTATAATAGAGACAGTAGATCTAGCTGGTCTGTCATATATATAATAGAGACAGTAGATCTAGCTGGTCTGTCATAATTATAATAGAGACAGTAGATCTAGCTGGTCTGTCATATTATAATAGAGACAGTAGATCTAGCTGGTCTGTCATATTATAATAGAGACAGTAGATCTAGCTGGTCTGTCATATTATAATAGAGACAGTAGATCTAGCTGGTCTGTCATATTATAATAGAGACAGTAGATCTAGCTGGTCTGTCATAATATAATAGAGACAGTAGATCTAGCTGGTCTGTCATAATATAATAGAGACAGTAGATCTAGCTGGTCTGTCATAATATAATAGAGACAGTAGATCTAGCTGGTCTGTCATAATATAATAGAGACAGTAGATCTAGCTGGTCTGTCATATATAATAGAGACAGTAGATCTAGCTGGTCTGTCATAATATAATAGAGACAGTAGATCTAGCTGGTCTGTCATAATACAAATAGAGACAGTAGATCTAGCTGGTCTGTCATGTTATAATAGAGACAGTAGATCTAGCTGGTCTGTCATATTATAATAGAGACAGTAGATCTAGCTGGTCTGTCATAATATAATAGAGACAGTAGATCTAGCTGGTCTGTCATAATATAATAGAGACAGTAGATCTAGCTGGTCTGTCATAATATAATAGAGACAGTAGATCTAGCTGGTCTGTCATATTATAATAGAGACAGTAGATCTAGCTGGTCTGTCATATTATAATAGAGACAGTAGATCTAGCTGGTCTGTCATATTAATAAAATAGAGACAGTAGATCTAGCTGGTCTGTCATATTATAATAGAGACAGTAGATCTAGCTGGTCTGTCATAATATAATAGAGACAGTAGATCTAGCTGGTCTGTCATAATATAATAGAGACAGTAGATCTAGCTGGTCTGTCATAATATAATAGAGACAGTAGATCTAGCTGGTCTGTCATAATATAATAGAGACAGTAGATCTAGCTGGTCTGTCATAATATAATAGATAGAGACAGTAGATCTAGCTGGTCTGTCATATTATAATAGAGACAGTAGATCTAGCTGGTCTGTCATATTAAATAGAGACAGTAGATCTAGCTGGTCTGTCATATTATAATAGAGACAGTAGATCTAGCTGGTCTGTCATAGTATAATAGAGACAGTAGATCTAGCTGGTCTGTCATATTATAATAGAGACAGTAGATCTAGCTGGTCTGTCATATTATAATAGAGACAGTAGATCTAGCTGGTCTGTCATATTATAATAGAGACAGTAGATCTAGCTGGTCTGTCATAATATAATAGAGACAGTAGATCTAGCTGGTCTGTCATATATAATAGAGACAGTAGATCTAGCTGGTCTGTCATATTATAATAGAGACAGTAGATCTAGCTGGTCTGTCATAATATAATAGAGACAGTAGATCTAGCTGGTCTGTCATAATATAATAGAGACAGTAGATCTAGCTGGTCTGTCATAATATAATAGAGTAGAGATCTAGCTGGTCTGTCATGTTAAAATAGAGACAGTAGATCTAGCTGGTCTGTCATAATATAATAGAGACAGTAGATCTAGCTGGTCTGTCATATTATAATAGAGACAGTAGATCTAGCTGGTCTGTCATAATATAATAGAGACAGTAGATCTAGCTGGTCTGTCATAATATAATAGAGACAGTAGATCTAGCTGGTCTGTCATAATATAATAGAGACAGTAGATCTAGCTGGTCTGTCATATTATAATAGAGACAGTAGATCTAGCTGGTCTGTCATAATATAATAGAGACAGTAGATCTAGCTGGTCTGTCATAATATAATAGAGACAGTAGATCTAGCTGGTCTGTCATAATATGATATAACAGAGACAGTAGATCTAGCTGGTCTGTCATAATATAATAGAGACAGTAGATCTAGCTGGTCTGTCATATTATAATAGAGACAGTAGATCTAGCTGGTCTGTCAAATTATAATAGAGACAGTAGATCTAGCTGGTCTGTCATAATATAATAGAGACAGTCGATCTAACTGGTCTGTCATAATATAATAGAGACAGTAGATCTAGCTGGTCTGTCATATTATAATAGAGACAGTAGATCTAGCTGGTCTGTCATAGTATAATAGAGACAGTAGATCTAGCTGGTCTGTCATATTATAATAGAGACAGTAGATCTAGCTGGTCTGTCATAATATCATAGAGACAGTAGATCTAGCTGGTCTGTCATAGTACAATAGAGACAGTAGATCTAGCTGGTCTGTCATATTAAAATAGAGACAGTAGATCTAGCTGGTCTGTCATAATATAATAGAGACAGTAGATCTAGCTGGTCTGTCATATTATAATAGAGACAGTAGATCTAGCTGGTCTGTCATAATATAATAGAGATAGAGACAGTAGATCTAGCTGGTCTGTCATCATATAATAGAGACAGTAGATCTAGCTGGTCTGTCATATATATAATAGAGACAGTAGATCTAGCTGGTCTGTCATATTATAATAGAGACAGTAGATCTAGCTGGTCTGTCATAATATAATAGAGACAGTAGATCTAGCTGGTCTGTCATAATATAATAGAGACAGTAGATCTAGCTGGTCTGTCATATTATAATAGAGACAGTAGATCTAGCTGGTCTGTCATAGTATAATAGAGACAGTAGATCTAGCTGGTCTGTCATATTATAATAGAGACAGTAGATCTAGCTGGTCTGTCATATATAATAGAGACAGTAGATCTAGCTGGTCTGTCATAATATAATAGAGACAGTAGATCTAGCTGGTCTGTCATATTATAATAGAGACAGTAGATCTAGCTGGTCTGTCATAATATAATAGAGACAGTAGATCTAGCTGGTCTGTCATATTATAATAGAGACAGTAGATCTAGCTGGTCTGTCATAATATAATAGAGACAGTAGATCTAGCTGGTCTGTCATAATATAATAGAGACAGTAGATCTAGCTGGTCTGTCATATTATAATAGAGACAGTAGATCTAGCTGGTCTGTCATAATATAATAGAGACAGTAGATCTAGCTGGTCTGTCATAATTATAATAGAGACAGTAGATCTAGCTGGTCTGTCATAATATAATAGAGACAGTAGATCTAGCTGGTCTGTCATAATATAATAGAGACAGTAGATCTAGCTGGTCTGTCATATTATAATAGAGACAGTAGATCTAGCTGGTCTGTCATAGTATACTAGAGACAGTAGATCTAGCTGGTCTGTCATATTATTATAGAGACAGTAGATCTACCTGGTCTGTCATAATATAATAGAGACAGTAGATCTAGCTGGTCTGTCATAATATAATAGAGACAGTAGATCTAGCTGGTCTGTCATGTTAAAATAGAGACAGTAGATCTAGCTGGTCTGTCATACCTTAAGGGAACATTTCGGCATTTGCCGTATGGTTAGTGAGAAAGTCCACATTGCAAATGTACGGTCCCTTACTAGACGTCCGAAAACGTTTTTAAAATTCGCGGACGGCGTCGGGCCGAGCGGCAGGGCCGGACCTACCAGGAAGTCATCAAATGAACTTTGTCGGACATTCGGTTTCCGTTTCACAAAAATAATAAGATTTTGGTCATTTTTCCACTGTCCCAGAATATCCCACAGGGGGGCATAAGCAATCATATTGCTATCGGACAAAACATCACGATTCACGACGGGGCCTTATCTCGAAAACGGAAAATATTTCGAAGCCGAAACTCGGTGAGCGTAGGTTTGGCATAATGGGCAGTTGGCCCCGAACAAGATGGCGTCCAGGCCTCAACGGTTTTTGAGTTATGGCCATTTATCTGGGATTAAAGGTCCAAAATGAAAATAGAGAAATTATTTTTCCACTTCATGTCAAAGTCAAGGAGCCTCCGGTGTCAATAAAAAAAGAACCAGCCATTTATCTATCGTCATTTTAAGAGAAATCGTACAATGACAGATTGGTGATGTTCACGGATAGGTGTTTTTTTTTTCAACGGTTACAGATCGTTGCAGGGTGTTCTTACGAATCTTTTTAAAGTGTGCTGCGGAGCTCTGCGAGATTTCTGTGATTTTCTATGATTTTCTGAAATAACACACACTCACTAAACCCTCTGTAAATAACTCAGTTCTTAACGTAAAGACTTAAAACTCAGGATTCTGTAAAGGCATACCCCAATCAGGATATGGGTTTATTTATAGCTTCCTGTGCCAACCGGAAGTGCCTTAAATGATGTCATAGTGGCAGTTTCCAAGGGTTAAAAAGGTCAGATCTTTTCAAAACTTCATATGTGTGATTAGGCAATCCCCATAAACTGTAAGTCAGTCATTTCTCCCAACAGATGTCAAAGAAAAGCTCTCACACACACACACAGCAAGGATGGAGTGACAAAGTGCGGTGCTTAAAGACACAGAGAGCAGGCAATGGCATTACCATAATCCCTAGGCCGTGCCGAGTTCAACGAGATATCCCGCTTGACCGTAGCTCGCTTGCATTTTACAACCATATTTTTATTTTTGGGTTACCAGGTGCCTATTTTAAACAGTCCATAAAGCACTCAGGGCGGCCCCCATGGATAGAGGGTCGTAGTAGGGTACTCCCATAGCGGGCATGGACAATAGGAGTCCCGGTAAATGCATTTACAACCATATTTTTATTTTTGGGTTACCAGTTGCACAACAATGCACGTGCATTTGCAATATGATTCTATAGTGAAAAACACCACCAAATGGACATGATGAAATCAACACAACGAGTGATGGAAAGGAACAACTATCACTGCTCGGCCATCCTGTGTTCATCAGGCCAGTCAATTTTGCATTTTTGAGCATGTCAAATTTCATATGGTAAATGCCCATTGAACCATATTGCAAATGCACGTGCACTTGCAATATGATTGTATGTGAAAAGACATCACCAAATGGACATGATGAAATCAACACAACGAGTGATGGAAAGGAACAACTATCACTGCTCGGCCATCCTGTGTTCATCAGGCCAGTCAATTTTGCATTTTTGAGCATGTCAAATTTCATATGGTAAATGCCCATTGAACCATATTGCAAATGCACGTGCACTTGCAATATGATTGTATGTGAAAAGACATCACAAAATGGACAGGATGAAGTCAACACAACGAGCGATGGAAAGGAGCAACTATCACTGCCAGGCCATCCCGAGTTCATCTGGCCAGTCAATTTTGCATTTCTGCATGATTTTTTGAGCATGTCAAATTTCATATGGTAAATGCCCATTGAACCATATTGCAAATGCACGTGCACTTGCAATATGATTGTATGTGAAAAGACATCACCAAATGGACATGATGAAATCAACACAACGAGTGATGGAAAGGAACAACTATCACTGCCAGGCCATCCTGTGTTCCTGGCGGGCATCAATTTTCATGCATGATTTTTGGTAAATGCATGTCACCATATTTTTATTTTTGGGTTACCAGGTGCAAATGCACGTCCACTTGCAATATGATTTTAAACAGTCCAAATCAGGATGAACATGGCGAGATGGAAAGGAACAACTATCACTGCCATGGCCATCCTGAGTTGGTAAATGCCAGAAACCATTTTTGAGCATTTTGGGTTACCAGTTGCACAACAACAAATGCACGTGCATTTGCAATATGATTCTATGTGAAAAGACATCACCAAATGGACATGATGAAATCAACACAACGAGTGATGGAAAGGAACAACTATCACTGCTCAGGCCATCCTGTGTTCATCAGGCCAGTCAATTTTTGCATTTTTGAGCATGTCAAATTTCATATGGTAAATGCCCATTGAAACTTGCATATTGCAAATGCACGTGCACTTGCAATATGATTGTATGTGAAAAAACATCACCAAATGGACATGATGAAATCAAAACACAACGAGTGATGGAAAGGAACAACTATCACTGCCAGGGCCATCCTGTGTTCCCATAGCGGGCATTAATATCAGAATGACCGGTAAATGCATTTTGGAGCATATTTTAATTTTTGGGTTACCGTTACCAGTTGGTGCACAACAATCAGTATCCATCGTGATATTTTAAACAGTCCATAAAGCACTCAGGACGGCCCTGACAGAGAGAGGGCCGTAGTAGGGTGCTTCCATATCGGGCATTAATATGAGAATGACCCTTAAATGCATTTTGGAGCATATTTTAATTTTTGGGTTCCCAGGTGCACATTTCAGATCACCAGTTGCACAACAATGAGTATCCATCAGAACATGTTAAAGTGTCCCGGTAAATGCATTTACAACCATATTTTTATTTTTGGGTTACCAGTTGCACAACAATGCATGTGCATTTGCAATATTATTCTATAGTGAAAAAACATCACCAAATGGACATGATGAAATCAACACAACGGGTGATGGAAAGGAACAACTATCACTGCTCGGCCATCCTGTGTTCATCAGGCCAGTCAATTTTGCATTTTTGAGCATGTCAAATTTCATATGGTAAATGCCCAAGGGTTAGAAAAGTCACATCTCTCCAAAACTTCATATGTGTGACTAGGTAACCCTCCTAAACTGTAAATCAGTCATTTCCCCAGGAGATGTCAAAGAAAAGCTCTCATACACACACACAGCAAGGATGGAGTGAAAAACTGCGTTGCTGAAAGACACAGAGAGCAGGCAATGGCATTACCATAATCCCTAGGCTGTGCCGAGTTCAACGAGATATCCCGCTTGACCGTAGCTCGCTCGGTCTGGGCGCAGCGACCATTTGAAAAGTAGGCCCAATATGAAGCCTGCCCCACAACGTCATTTGCTTTTGGGTGACAGCGGCAGAACCGTTAGGTTTAGAAGGAAAATTCAACCACAGGAATGTTCCTAAGGTCCTTCCGATCCGTGCAAGCCTAACCTTGACCGTGTGGCATTAACCCTTGACAGTTAAAAGAAGGTGTTTACATCAAACAGTTTGCATTGACTTCTCTCCCCATAGGAATACATTGCCTGCACTGAACCTGTCT
>NW_024608494.1:0-64698 GCF_018296145.1 Oncorhynchus tshawytscha
AGCAGTCAAGCAGGGTCAATACTGGGGCCCCTCCTGTTCAGCCTGTACATTAATGATCTGCCTTCTGTCTGTACTGGGTCTGAAGTTCAAATGTATGCAGATGATACAGTGATATATGTGCATGCAAAGAGCAAACAACAAGCTGCACAAGAACTCACTACTGTAATGGTCCAGGTTACAAAGTGGCTCAGTGACTCGTGTTTGCATCTCAATGTGATGTCTTTGTGTCAAAAAACTGTTTGCATGTTCTTCACAAAGAGGGCAACAGATGCTACTGAACCAGATGTCTTTGTGTCAGGTGGTATCTGGGAGAAGCTCCAGGTGGTATCTGATGCTACTGAGCCAGATGTCTATGTGTCAGGGGAGAAGCTCCAGGTGGTATCTGATGCTACTGAGCCAGATGTCTATGTGTCAGGGGAGAAGCTCCAGGTGGTATCTGATGCTACTGAGCCAGATGTCTATGTGTCAGGGGAGAAGCTCCAGGTGGTATCTGATGCTACTGAGCCAGATGTCTATGTGTCAGGGAGAAGCTCCAGGTGGTATCTGATGCTACTGAGCCAGATGTCTATGTGTCATTGTTTGGGGAGCAAAAGCTCCAGGTGGTAGCTTCTGATCAGGTACAAACAGTCAAAGTGGTAGCCCAATAGCCATCATCATTGTATCTGAAAGTATCTGGTGGGAAAATCTCTCCATGTTGTCTGTTGTCTGTAGCTTGTGAGGTGTGGAAACACTTTGTTGCTTTTATGAATTTTGTCTTGCTGCTTTTTGTTCTATGCTGCTCTGTCTGTATGCTACGTCTTGCTTGTCCTATGTGCTCTGTCTGCTGTCTGTCCTATGCTATGTCTTGCTTGTCCTATGTTGCTCTGTCTGTATGCTACGTCTTGCTTGTTCTATGTTGCTCTGTCTGTATGCTATGTCTTGCTTGTCCTATGTTGCTATGTCTTGCTTGTTCTATGTTGCTATTGTCTATATTGTAATTGTTTTGAATAACCTGCCCAGGGACTGCGGTTGAAAATTAGCCGGCTGGCTAAAACCGGCACTTTTACTGAAATGTTGATAAATGTGCACTGTCCCTATAAAAATAAAAATAAACTCAACTCAAACTCAACATCTGCTAACCATGTGTATGTGACCAATAACATCTGCTAACCATGTGACCAATAACATCTGCTAACCATGGTTACACTGGTAGAACAGCTGATTGATCTAACACCTGCCTCAGACCACTAGAACAGCTGATTGATCTAACACCTGCCTCAGACCACAAGAACAGCTGATTTATCTAACACCTGCCTCAGACCACTAGAACAGATGATTGATCTAACACCTGCCTCAGACCACTAGAAAAGCTGATTGATCTAACACCTGCCTCAGACCACTAGAACAGCTGAGTAATCTAACACCTGCCTCAGACCACTGGTAGAACAGCTGATTGATCTAACACCTGCCTCAGACCACTAGAACAGCTAATTGATCTTACACCTGCCTCAGACCACTCATAGATCAGCTGAGTAATCTAACACCTGCCTCAGACCACAAGAACAGCTGATTGATCTAACACCTGCCTCAGTTCTGGGACACTGTGAAGTCCATGGAGAACAAGAGCACCTCCTCCCAGCTGCCCACTGCACTGAGGCTAGGTAACACGGTCACCACCGATAAATCCATGATTATCGAAAACTTCAACAAGCATTTCACAACAGCTGGCCATGCCTTCCGCCTGGCTGCTCCAACCTCGGCCAACAGCTCCGCCCCCCCCGCAGCTACTCGCCCAAGACTCTCCAGGTTCTCCTTTACCCAAATCCAGATAGCAGATGTTCTGAAAGAGCTGCAAAACCTGGACCCGTACAAATCAGCTGGGCTTGACAATCTGGACCCTCTATTCCTGAAACTATCTGCCGCCATTGTCGCAACCCCTATTACCAGCCTGTTCAACCTCTCTTTCATATCGTCTGAGATCCCCAAGGATTGAAAGCTGCCGCAGTCATCCCCCTCTTCAAAGGGGGAGACACCCTGGACCCAAACTGTTACAGACCTATATCCATCCTGCCCTGCCTATCTAAGGTCTTCGAAAGCCAAGTCAACAAACAGGTCACTGACCATCTCGAATCCCACCGTACCTTCTCCGCTGTGCAATCTGGTTTCCAAGCCGGTTACGGGTGCACCTCAGCCACACTCAAGGTACTAAACGATATCATAACCGCCATCGATAAAAGACAGTACTGTGCAGCCGTCTTCATCGACCTTGCCAAGGCTTTCGACTCTGTCAATCACCATATTCTTATCGGCAGACTCAGTAGCCTCGGTTTTTCGGATGACTGCCTTGCCTGGTTCACCAATTACTTTGCAGACAGAGTTCAGTGTGTCAAATCGGAGGGCATGCTGTCCGGTCCTCTGACAGTTTCTATGGGGGTGCCACAGGGTTCAATTCTCGGACCGACTCTTTTCTCTGTATATATCAATGATGTTGCTCTTGCTGCGGGCGATTCCCTGATCCACCTCTACGCAGACGACACCATTCTATATACTTCCGGCCCGTCCTTGGACACTGTGCTATCTAACCTCCAAACGAGCTTCAATGCCATACAACACTCCTTCCGTGGCCTCCAACTGCTCTTAAACGCTAGTAAAACCAAATACATGCTTTTCAACCGATCGCTGCCTGCACCCGCATGCCCGACTATCATCACCACCCTGGATGGTTCTGACCTTGAATATGTGGACATCCATAAGTACCTAGGTGTCTGGCTAGACTGTAAACTCTCCTTCCAGACTCATATCAAACATCTCCAATCGAAAATCAAATCAAGAGTCGGCTTTCTATTCCGCAACAAAGCCTCCTTCACTCACGCCGCCAAACTTACCCTAGTAAAACTGACTATCCTACCGATCCTCGACTTCGGCGATGTCATCTACAAAATTGCTTCCAACACTCTACTCAGCAAACTGGATGCAGTTTATCACAGTGCCATCCGTTTTGTCACTAAAGCACCTCATACCACCCACCACTGCGACTTGTATGCTCTAGTCGGCTGGCCCTCGTTTCATATTCGGCGCCAGACCAACTGGCTCCAGGTCATCTACAAGTCCATGCTAGGTAAAGCTCCGCCTTATCTCAGTTTACTGGTCACGATGGCAACACCCATCCGTAGCACGCGCTCCAGCAGGTGTATCTCACTGATCATCCCTAAAGCCAACACCTCATTTGGCCGCCTTTCGTTCCAGTACTCTGCTGCCTGTGACTGGAACGAATTGCAAAAATCGCTGAAGTTGGAGACTTTTATCTCCCTCACCAACTTCAAACATCTGCTATCTGAGCAGCTAACCGATCATTGCAGCTGCACATAGTCTATTGGTAAATAGCCCACCCATTTTCACCTACCTCATCCCCATACTGTTTTTATTTATTTACTTTTCTGCTCTTTTGCACACCAATATCTCTACCTGTACATGACCATCTGATCATTTATCACTCCAGTGTTAATCTGCAAAATTGTAATCATTCGCCTACCTCCTCATGCCTTTTTGCACACAATGTATATAGACCTCCCTTTTTTTCTACTGTGTTATTGACTTGTTAATTGTTTACTCCATGTGTAACTCTGTGTTGTCTGTTCACACTGCTATGCTTTATCTTGGCCACTTGTTCTCTAGCCTGGTTGCAAATGACCTGGAACTTGTTCTCAACTAGCCTACCTGGTTAAATAAAGGTGTTCTCAACTAGCCTACCTGGTTACTAACCTGGTTAAATAAAGGTGTTCTCAACTAGCCTACCTGGTTAAATAAAGGTGTTCTCAACTAGCCTACCTGGTTAAATAAAGGTGAAATCTCAAAGCCTACCTGGTTAAAAATACAAAAATAAAATAAAAAAGACCACTAGAACAGCTGATTGATCTAACACCTGCCTCAGACCACTAGAACAGCTGATTACAAAAATAAAATAAAAAATCTAACACCTGCCTCAGACCACTAGAACAGCTGAGTAATCTAACACCTGCCTCAGACCACTAGAACAGCTGATTGACCTGCCTCTAGAACAACTAACACCTGCAGACCACTAGAACAGCTGATTGATCTCAGACCACTAGAACAGCTGAGTAATCTAACACCTGCCTCAGACCACTAGAACAGCTGATTGATCTAACACCTGCCTCAGACCACTAGAACAGCTGAGTAATCTAACACCTGCCTCAGACCACTAGAACAGCTGAGTAATCTAACACCTGCTCAGACCACTAGAACAGCTGATTGATCTAACACCTGCCTCAGACCACTAGAACAGCTGATTGATCTAACACCTGCCTCAGACCACTAGAACAGCTGATTGATCTAACACCTGCCTCAGACCACTAGAACAGCTGATTGATCTAACACCTGCCTCAGACCACTAGAACAGCTGATTGATCTAACACCTGCCTCAGACCACTAGAACAGCTGATTGATCTAACACCTGCCTCAGACCACTAGAACAGCTGATTGATCTAACACCTGCCTCAGACCACTAGAACAGCTGATTGATCTAACACCTGCCTCAGACCACTAGAACAGCTGATTGATCTAACACCTGCCTCAGACCACTAGAACAGCTGATTGATCTAACACCTGCCTCAGACCACTAGAACAGCTGATTGATCTAACACCTGTCTCAGACCACTAGAACAGCTGATTGATCTAACACCTGCCTCAGACCACTGGTAGAACAGCTGAGATCTAACACCTGCCTCAGACCACTGGTAGAACAGCTGATTGATCTAACACCTGCCTCAGACCACTAGAACAGCTGATTGATCTAACACCTGCCTCAGACCACTAGAACAGCTGATTGATCTAACACCTGCCTCAGACCACTAGAACAGCTGAGTGATCTAACACCTGCCTCAGACCACTAGAACAGCTGAGTGATCTAACACCTGCCTCAGACCACTAGAACAGCTGAGTAATCTAACACCTGCCTCAGACCACTAGAACAGCTGATTGATCTACCTCCTGCCTCAGACCACTAGAACAGCTGAGTAATCTACCACCTGCCTCAGACTACTAGAACAGCTGATTGATCTACCTCCTGCCTCAGACCACTAGAACAGCTGATTGATCTACCTCCTGCCTCAGACCACTAGAACAGCTGAGTAATCTAACACCTGCTGTCTCAGACCAATAGAACAGCTGAGTAATCTAACACCTGTCTCAGACAACTAGATCAGCTGAGTAATCTAACACCTGCCTCAGACCACTAGATCAGCTGAGTAATCTA
Organism: Oncorhynchus tshawytscha; assembly: GCF_018296145.1. Lineage (NCBI taxonomy): Eukaryota > Metazoa > Chordata > Actinopteri > Salmoniformes > Salmonidae > Oncorhynchus > Oncorhynchus tshawytscha. The sequence continues at coordinate 5,252 of NW_024608494.1, forward strand.
ACACCTGCCTCAGACCACTAGATCAATCTAACACCTGCCTCAGAACACTAGAACAGCTGAGAACACCTGCTCAGACCACTAGAACAGCTGATTGATCTAACACCTGCCTCAGACCACTAGAACAGCTGATTGATCTAACACCTTCAGACCACTAGAACAGCTGATTGATTTAACACCTGCCTCAGACCACTAGAACAGCTGATTGATCTAACACCTGTCTCAGACCACTAGAACAGCTGATTGATCTAACACCTGCCTCAGACCACTAGAACAGCTGATTGATTTAACACCTGCCTCAGACCACTGGTAGAACAGCTGATTGATCTAACACCTTCCTCAGACCACTAGAACAGCTGATTGATCTAACACCTGCCTCAGACCACTGGTACAACAGCTGATTGATCTAACACCTGCCTCAGACCACTAGAACAGCTGATTGATCTAACACCTGCCTCAGACCACTAGAACAGCTGATTGATCTAACACCTGCTTCAGACCACTCGTAGAACAGCTGATTGTGTTCTTAGATGTTTTTTTTCCATATGACCTTATAGCCGCAGATCGAATCACGTGGTAAATCCGTTTCTCTGTGACCTCTGACAAATTCAGAAAGTAATAACTAATAGAAGCTGATCTGGGGTCAGTGTTGTGAACTAATTATAATGTTAATGTTAACAATTTATGTTATTCTTCAATAACACAAACTCCAAAGCAAATCAGGGAAAGAAAAATAGGTTTATTCAGAGAGGACAAATCAAGATGTTAAGCTGGGAGGTAGATGTTCAGATCTTCAGTCTCCCATGTCCTCAGCTTTTCTCCACCGAACAAAGGAACAGGATGCCATTTATAACCCCCCCCCCCCTGCCTGGGGTTGACCAATCAGAAGTCCTCTCTGAGTTCAGGAGTGACATTCCACAGATTCTAACAGATGTTGAACTGAAACCCAACTCCTATTTACAATTCCCTATTGACCATTAGTACTCTAGTACTCTCGTCCTCTCAAACACTGCGTTGTGTATTTATCTTCAAAATATTCTTATATTAAGGAAAGATTTGAATGGAGAAAACTGATCCGAGAGCAGCGATCCTATCGATACATGCTCCACCAGACGTGATACCTTGTAGTGCTGCTGATCCAGTTTCTACTGGTCTGACTGAGGATATGAACTCTGACCTGTTCACCAGACGTGTTACCTTGTAGTGCTGCTGATCCAGTTTCTACTGGTCTGACTGAGGATATGAACTCTGACCTGTTCACCAGACGTGATACCTTGTAGTGATGCTGATCCAGCTTCTACTGGTCTGACTGAGGATACGAACTATGAAAACTGATTTACAACGGCGCAGATCAATACATAACACCACCGTAAACATAAATAATAATAAATAAATGAATGGGTAAACAAAACCCGTTACACACCAGCATGATCATCATGTGCACAAGCACTATAATAAACAATTCTGGACAAGGACATGGGGGGAACAGAGGGTTAAATACACAACATGTAATGATGGAATAGAAACCAGGTGTGTGGGAAGACAAGACAAAACAAATGGAAAATGAAAAGTGGATCGGCGATGGCTAGAAGACCGGTGACGTCGACCGCTGCCCGAACAAGGAGAGGGACCGACTTCGGCGGAAGTCGTGACAACACCTCTGAATGCTAGGCTATGAAAAGCCAACTGACATTTACTCCTGAGGTACTGACCAATTGCACCCTCTATAAACCACTGTGATTATTGTTTGTCATGTATGAACATTTGAACATCTTGAAGAATGATTTGAACTTAATGGCCATGTTCTCTTATAATCTCTACCCAGTACAGACAGAAGAGGACTGGTCACCCCTCAGAGCCTGGTTCCTCTCTACCCAGTACAGACAGAAGAGGACTGGTCACCCCTCAGAGCCTGGTTCCTCTCTCCCCAGCACAGACAGAAGAGGACTGGTCACCCCTCAGAGCCTGGTTCCTCTCTCCCCAGCACAGACAGAAGAGGACTGGTCACCCCTCAGAGCCTGGTTCCTCTCTCCCCAGCACAGACAGAAGAGGACTGGTCACCCCTCAGAGCCTGGTTGCTCTCTACCCAGTACAGACAGAAGAGGACTGGTCACCCCTCAGAGCCTGGTTGCTCTCTACCCAGTACAGACAGAAGAGGACTGGTCACCCCTCAGAGCCTGGTTCCTCTCTCCCCAGCACAGACAGAAGAGGACTGGTCACCCCTCAGAGCCTGGTTGCTCTCTACCCAGCACAGACAGAAGAGGACTGGTCACCCCTCAGAGCCTGGTTGCTCTCTACCCAGTACAGACAGAAGAGGACTGGTCACCCCTCAGAGCCTGGTTCCTCCTCTCCCCAGCACAGACAGAAGAGGACTGGTCACCCCTCAGAGCCTGGTTGCTCTCTACCCAGCACAGACAGAAGAGGACTGGTCACCCCTCAGAGCCTGGTTGCTCTCTACCCAGTACAGACAGAAGAGGACTGGTCACCCCTCAGAGCCTGGTTCCTCTCTCCCCAGCACAGACAGAAGAGGACTGGTCACCCCTCAGAGCCTGGTTCCTCTCTACCCAGTACAGACAGAAGAGGACTGGTCACCCCTCAGAGCCTGGTTCCTCTCTACCCAGCACAGACAGAAGAGGACTGGTCACCCCTCAGAGCCTGGTTCCTCTCTCCCCAGCACAGACAGAAGAGGACTGGTCACCCCTCAGAGCCTGGTTCCTCTCTACCCAGTACAGACAGAAGAGGACTGGTCACCCCACAGAGCCTGGTTGCTCTCTCCCCAGCACAGACAAAGAGGACTGGTCACCCCTCAGAGCCTGGTTGCTCTCTACCCAGTACAGACAGAAGAGGACTGGTCACCCCTCAGAGCCTGGTTCCTCTCTACCCAGTACAGACAGAAGAGGACTGGTCACCCCTCAGAGCCTGGTTCCTCTCTACCCAGCACAGACAGAAGAGGACTGGTCACCCCTCAGAGCCTGGTTCCTCTCTCCCCAGCACAGACAGAAGAGGACTGGTCACCCCTCAGAGCCTGGTTCCTCTCTCCCCAGCACAGACAGAAGAGGACTGGTCACCCCTCAGAGCCTGGTTCCTCTCTACCCAGTACAGACAGAAGAGGACTGGTCACCCCTCAGAGCCTGGTTGCTCTCTCCCCAGCACAGACAGAAGAGGACTGGTCACCCCTCAGAGCCTGGTTGCTCTCTCCCCAGTACAGACAGAAGAGGACTGGTCACCCCTCAGAGCCTGGTTGCTCTCTCCCCAGTACAGACAGAAGAGGACTGGTCACCCCTCAGAGCCTGGTTGCTCTCTACCCAGTACAGACAGAAGAGGACTGGTCACCCCTCAGAGCCTGGTTCCTCTCTACCCAGCACAGACAGAAGAGGACTGGTCACCCCTCAGAGCCTGGTTGCTCTCTACCCAGTACAGACAGAAGAGGACTGGTCACCCCTCAGAGCCTGGTTCCTCTCTACCCAGTACAGACAGAAGAGGACTGGTCACCCCTCAGAGCCTGGTTCCTCTCTCCCCAGCACAGACAGAAGAGGACTGGTCACCCCTCAGAGCCTGGTTCCTCTCTCCCCAGCACAGACAGAAGAGGACTGGTCACCCCTCAGAGCCTGGTTGCTCTCTACCCAGTACAGACAGAAGAGGACTGGTCACCCCTCAGAGCCTGGTTGCTCTCTACCCAGTACAGACAGAAGAGGACTGGTCACCCCTCAGAGCCTGGTTCCTCTCTCCCCAGCACAGACAGAAGAGGACTGGTCACCCCTCAGAGCCTGGTTCCTCTCTACCCAGCACAGACAGAAGAGGACTGGTCACCCCTCAGAGCCTGGTTCCTCTCTACCCAGTACAGACAGAAGAGGACTGGTCACCCCTCAGAGCCTGGTTCCTCTCTCCCCAGCACAGACAGAAGAGGACTGGTCACCCCTCAGAGCCTGGTTGCTCTCTACCCAGCACAGACAGAAGAGGACTGGTCACCCCTCAGAGCCTGGTTGCTCTCTACCCAGTACAGACAGAAGAGGACTGGTCACCCCTCAGAGCCTGGTTCCTCTCTCCCCAGCACAGACAGAAGAGGACTGGTCACCCCTCAGAGCCTGGTTCCTCTCTACCCAGCACAGACAGAAGAGGACTGGTCACCCCTCAGAGCCTGGTTCCTCTCTACCCAGCACAGACAGAAGAGGACTGGTCACCCCTCAGAGCCTGGTTCCTCTCTCCCCAGCACAGACAGAAGAGGACTGGTCACCCCTCAGAGCCTGGTTCCTCTCTACCCAGTACAGACAGAAGAGGACTGGTCACCCCACAGAGCCTGGTTGCTCTCTCCCCAGCACAGACAAAGAGGACTGGTCACCCCTCAGAGCCTGGTTGCTCTCTACCCAGTACAGACAGAAGAGGACTGGTCACCCCTCAGAGCCTGGTTCCTCTCTACCCAGTACAGACAGAAGAGGACTGGTCACCCCTCAGAGCCTGGTTCCTCTCTACCCAGCACAGACAGAAGAGGACTGGTCACCCCTCAGAGCCTGGTTCCTCTCTCCCCAGCACAGACAGAAGAGGACTGGTCACCCCTCAGAGCCTGGTTCCTCTCTCCCCAGCACAGACAGAAGAGGACTGGTCACCCCTCAGAGCCTGGTTCCTCTCTACCCAGTACAGACAGAAGAGGACTGGTCACCCCTCAGAGCCTGGTTCCTCTCTCCCCAGCACAGACAGAAGAGGACTGGTCACCCCTCAGAGCCTGGTTGCTCTCTCCCAGTACAGACAGAAGAGGACTGGTCACCCCTCAGAGCCTGGTTGCTCTCTACCCAGTACAGACAGAAGAGGACTGGTCACCCCTCAGAGCCTGGTTCCTCTCTACCCAGTACAGACAGAAGAGGACTGGTCACCCCTCAGAGCCTGGTTCCTCTCTACCCAGTACAGACAGAAGAGGACTGGTCACCCCTCAGAGCCTGGTTCCTCTCTACCCAGTACAGACAGAAGAGGACTGGTCACCCCTCAGAGCCTGGTTCCTCTCTACCCAGTACAGACAGAAGAGGACTGGTCACCCCTCAGAGCCTGGTTCCTCTCTACCCAGTACAGACAGAAGAGGACTGGTCACCCCTCAGAGCCTGGTTCCTCTCTACCCAGTACAGACAGAAGAGGACTGGTCACCCCTCAGAGCCTGGTTCCTCTCTACCCAGTACAGACAGAAGAGGACTGGTCACCCCTCAGAGCCTGGTTCCTCTCTACCCAGCACAGACAGAAGAGGACTGGTCACCCCTCAGAGCCTGGTTCCTCTCTACCCAGTACAGACAGAAGAGGACTGGTCACCCCTCAGAGCCTGGTTGCTCTCTACCCAGTACAGACAGAAGAGGACTGGTCACCCCTCAGAGCCTGGTTGCTCTCTACCCAGTACAGACAGAAGAGGACTGGTCACCCCTCAGAGCCTGGTTGCTCTCTACCCAGTACAGACAGAAGAGGACTGGTCACCCCTCAGAGCCTGGTTGCTCTCTCCCAAGTACAGACAGAAGAGGACTGGTCACCCCTCAGAGCCTGGTTCCTCTCTACCCAGTACAGACAGAAGAGGACTGGTCACCCCTCAGAGCCTGGTTCCTCTCTAGGTTCCTTCCTAGGTTCCTGCCTTTCTAGGGAGTTTTTCTAGCCACCGTGCTTCAACATCCTAACATGATCTCTTCAACACGAGACGATCGTTACACCCAACAACGTGTTTCTGCCAATGAGCTTCAAATCAAATCAAATTGTATTTCTCACATGCGCCGAACAATAATGAGACTATAAGGAGAATCAGTACTGAGTCAATATGCAGGGTACCAGGTAGTTGAGGTAATAATGAGACTATAAGGAGAACCAGTACTGAGTCAATGTCCAGGTAGTTGAGGTAATAATGGGACTAAATCAAATCAAATTTTATTTGTCACATACACATGGTTAGTAGATGTTAATGCGAGTGTAGCGAAATGCTTGTGCTTCTAGTTCCGACAATGCAGTAATAACCAACAAGTAATCTAACTAACAATTCCAAAACTACTGTCTTATACACAGTGTAAGGGGAAAAAGAATATGTACATAAAGATATATGAATGAGTGATGGTACAGAGCAGCATAGGCAAGATACAGTAGATGATATCGAGTACAGTATATACATATGAGATGAGTATGTAAACAAAGTGGCATAGTTAAAGTGGCTAGTGATACATGTATTACATAAGGATGCAGTAGATGATATAGAGTACAGTATATACATATGCATATGAGATTAATAATGTAGGGAACATTATATTAGGTAGCATTGTTTAAAGTGGCTAGTGATATATTTTACATAATTTCCCATCAATTCCCATTATTAAAGTGACTAGAGTTGAGTCAGTCAGTGTGTTGGCAGCAGCCACTCAATGTTAGTGGTGGCTGTTTAACAGTCTGATGGCCTTGAGATAGAAGCTGTTTTTCAGTCTCTCGGTCCCAGCTTTGATGCACCTGTACTGACCTCGCCTTCTGGATGATAGCGGGGTGAACAGGCAGTGGCTCGGGTGGTTGTTGTCCTTGATGATCTTTATGGCCTTCCTGTAGCATCGGGTGGTGTAGGTGTCCTGGAGGGCAGGTAGTTTGCCCCCGGTGATGCGTTGTGCAGACCTCACTACCCTCTGGAGAGCCTTACGGTTGAGGGCGGTGCAGTTGCCATACCAGGCGGTGATACAGCCCGCCAGGATGCTCTCGATTGTGCATCTGTAGAAGTTTGTGAGTGCTTTTGGTGACAAGCCGAATTTCTTCAGCCTCCTGAGGTTGAAGAGGCGCTGCTGCGCCTTCTTCACGATGCTGTCTGTGTGAGTGGACCAATTCAGTTTGTCTGTGATGTGTATGCCGAGGAACTTAAAACTTGCTACCCTCTCCACTACTGTTCCATCGATGTGGATAGGGGGTGTTCCCTCTGCTGTTTCCTGAAGTCCACAATCATCTCCTTAGTTTTGTTGACGTTGAGTGTGAGGTTATTTTCCTGACACCACACTCCGAGGGCCCTCACCTCCTCCCTGTAGGCCGTCTCGTCGTTGTTGGTAATCAAGCCTACCACTGTTGTGTCGTCGTATAAGGAGAACCAGTACAGAGTCAATGTGCAGGGTACCAGGTAGTTGAGGTAATAATGAGACTATAAGGAGAACTAGTTATGAGTCAATGTGCAGGGTACCAGGTAGTTGAGGTAATAATGAGACTATAAGGAGTACCAGTACTGAGTCAATGTGCAGGGTACCAGGTAGTTGAGGTAATAATGAGACTATAAGGAGAACCAGTACTGAGTCAATGTGCAGGGTACCAGGTAGTTGAGGTAATAATGAGACTATAAGGAGTACCAGTACTGAGTCAATGTGCAGGGTACCAGGTAGCTAAGGTAAAAATGAGACTATAAGGAGAACCAGTCCTGAGTCAATGTGCAGGGTACCAGGTAGTTGAGGTAATAATGAGACTATAATTGAGATAATATGTACATGTAGGTAGAGGTAAAAGTGATGAGGCAATCAGGATAGAGATTACTTCTCCTCATCCAGGAGTACGTACACACACACACACACACACACACACACACACACACACACACACACACACACACACAGGGAGGGAATGTTGTGTTTGTTTAATATTGTTTTAGGACTATGCAAATGGACAAAATGATGAGCCTATGGATTATGAAAACAACAACAATAAATGGGAAAATGTGAGAGGATAAATGACTAGAGACAGTGTTGTTTAACTCACTGACCAGGACCCAGGAGTTCTTCTTACCTTTGTTCAGTAGAAAAGTCTCCCTCTCTAAAGTATATAGGTAGACCCATAGACCGGTCACTCTTCATGGACACACAGCTGGGAACAGGGGAGGCTGGTCTCTCCTGCCTGATTGGTCTTCATCACAACAGAGACAAACATTACATCTCTCATCTACTCTGAGCTCAGAAACAAAAGAGAGTTTCATTCCAAAACGCTGTATCTACTTTCAGAAATGTTGGTAAATAATATTTGATTGTTTATAGAAATTATTAAATGACTTCAAGTCTTTATAAAGGTTTCTAAAGTGGGTAAATTTCACTTAAAAAAGCCAGACTTGATTTGATGAAAAATGGATCAACAACAAAACAAATCAAAATCTAGAACAGTTACAGTATATAGAATGTAGTATATAGTATATAGTTACAGTATATAGAATGTAGTATATAGTTACAGTATATAGAATAGTATATAGTTACAGTATATAGAATGTAGTATATAGTATATAGTTACAGTATATAGAATGTAGTATATAGTTACAGTATATAGAATGTAGTATATAGTATATAGTTACAGTATGTATAGTGTAGTATATAGTATATAGTTACAGTATATAGAATGTAGTATATAGTATATAGTTACAGTATATAGAATGTAGTATATAGTATATAGTTACAGTATATAGAATGTAGTATATAGTATATAGTTACAGTATATAGAATGTAGTATTTAGTATATAGTATATAGTTACAGTATATAGAATGTAGTATATAGTTACAGTATATAGAATGTAGTATATAGTATATAGTTACAGTATATAGAATGTAGTATATAGTATATAGTTACAGTATATAGAATGTAGTATATAGTTACAGTATATAGAATGTAGTATATAGTATATAGTTACAGTATATAGAATGTAGTATATAGTATATAGTTACAGTATATAGAATGTAGTATATAGTATATAGTTACAGTATATAGAATGTAGTATATAGTATATAGTTACAGTATATAGAATGTAGTATATAGTTACAGTATATAGAATGTAGTATATAGTATATAGTTACAGTATATAGAATGTAGTATATAGTTACAGTATATAGAATGTAGTATATAGTTACAGTATATAGAATGTAGTATATAGTATATAGTTACAGTATATAGAATGTAGTATATAGTATATAGTTACAGTATATAGAATGTAGTATATAGTATATAGTTACAGTATATAGAATGTAGTATATAGTATATAGTTACAGTATATAGAATGTAGTATATAGTTACAGTATATAGAATGTAGTATATAGTATATAGTTACAGTATATAGAATGTAGTATATGGTATATAGTTACAATATGTAGAATGTAGTATATAGTATATAGTTACAGTATATAGAATGTAGTATATAGTATATAGTTACAGTATATAGAATGTAGTATATAGTATATAGTTACAGTATATAGAATGTAGTATATAGTATATAGTTACAGTATATAGAATGTAGTATATAGTATATAGTTACAGTATATAGAATGTAGTATATAGTATATAGTTACAGTATGTATAGTGTAGTATATAGTATATAGTTACAGTATATAGAATGTAGTATATAGTATATAGTTACAGTATATAGAATGTAGTATATAGTATATAGTTACAGTATATAGAATGTAGTATATATTATATAGTTACAGTATATAGAATGTAGTATATAGTATATAGTTACAGTATATAGAATGTAGTATATAGTATATAGTATATATATGTAGTATATAGTATATAGTTACAGTATATAGAATGTAGTATATAGTATATAGTTACAGTATATAGAATGTAGTATATAGTATATAGTTACAGTATATAGAATGTAGTATATAGTATATAGTTACAGTATATAGAATGTAGTATATAGTATATAGTTACAGTATATAGAATGTAGTATATAGTATATAGTTAGTTAATGTAGTATATAGTATATAGAATGTAGTATATAGTATATAGTTTAGTATATGAATGTAGTATATAGTATATAGTTACAGTATATAGAATGTAGTATATATAGTATATAGTTACAGTATATAGTATGTAGTATATATGTAGTTACAGTATATAGAATGTAGTATATAGTATATAGTTACAGTATATAGAATGTAGTATATAGTATATAGTTAGTATATAGTATATAGTTACAGTATATAGTTACATAATGTAGTATATAGTATATAGTTACAGTATAGTATAATGTAGTATATAGTATATAGTTACAGTATATAGTAATGTAGTATATAGTATATAGTTACAGTATATAGAATGTAGTATATAGTATATAGTTACAGTATATAGAATGTAGTATATAGTATATAGTTACAGTATATAGAATGTAGTATATAGTATATAGTTACAGTATATAGAATGTAGTATATAGTATATAGTTACAGTATGTATAGAATGTAGTATATAGTATATAGTTACAGTATATAGAATGTAGTATATAGTATATAGTTACAGTATATAGAATGTAGTATATAGTATATAGTTACAGTATATAGAATGTAGTATATAGTATATAGTTACAGTATATAGAATGTAGTATATAGTATATAGTTACAGTATATAGAATGTAGTATATAGTATATAGTTACAGTATATAGAATGTAGTATATAGTATATAGTTACAGTATATAGAATGTAGTATATAGTATATAGTTACAGTATATAGAATGTAGTATATAGTATATAGTTACAGTATATAGAATGTAGTATATAGTATATAGTTACAGTATATAGAATGTAGTATATAGTATATAGTTACAGTATATAGAATGTAGTATATAGTATATAGTTACAGTATATAGAATGTAGTATATAGTATATAGTTACAGTATATAGAATGTAGTATATAGTATATAGTTACAGTATATAGAATGTAGTATATAGTATATAGTTACAGTATATAGAATGTAGTATATAGTATATAGTTACAGTATATAGAATGTAGTATATAGTTACAGTATATAGAATGTAGTATATAGTTACAGTATATAGAATGCAGTATATAGTATATAGTTTCAGTATATAGAATGTAGTATATAGTATATAGTTACAGTATATAGAATGTAGTATATAGTTACAGTATATAGAATGTAGTATATAGTTACAGTATATAGAATGCAGTATATAGTATATAGTTTCAGTATATAGAATGTAGTATATAGTATATAGTTACAGTATATAGAATGTAGTATATAGTATATAGTTACAGTATATAGAATGTACACAAGCAATATTTTCTGATTTAAAAACGTTTTAGAATATACATTCTTAAACAATATTGTCATCTCACCTCTTAGTTTTGGTGTCATGTCCCCCAGAGAGACTCATTTTAGAGACAGGGCCCCCCTCCTCTCTCTCCCCAGAGAGACTCATTTTAGAGGCAGGGTCCCCCCCTAAACAGAGATCCCCAGAGAGTTCATTTTAGTTGCAGTGACAACTAAACAGAGATCCAACATGTTGGTTGTGGTTAACACAGTGACAACTAAACAGAGATCCAACATGTTGGTTGTGGTTAACACAGTGACAACTAAACAGAGATCCAACATGGTTGGTTGTGGTTAACACAGTGACAACTAAACAGAGATAAAACATGTTGGTTGTGGTTAACACAGTGACAACTAAACAGAGATCCAACATGTTGGTTGTGGTTAACACAGTGACAACTAAACAGAGATCCAACATGTTGTTTGTGGTTAACACAGTGACAACTAAACAGAGATCCAACATGTTGGTTGTGGTTAACACAGTGACAACTAAACAGAGATCCAACATGTTGGTTGTGGTTTAACACAGTGACAACTAAACAGAGATCCAACATGGTGGTTGTGGTTAACACAGCAGGTCCCCCTCTCAGTGACAACTAAACAGAGATCCAACATGGTGGTTGTGGTTAACACAGTGACAACTAAACAGAGATCCAACATGGTGGTTGTGGTTAACACAGTGTCAACTAATTATTGAAGGTCATATTGTTCTCATTTACACAGTGACAAATAATTATTGAACGTCATTGACTACTCAAAACCCGCCCACAAGGCCTGAAGACTAACTAATTTTTCTTTTGAAAAGTTTTATTGGCACAATTCCTTTAAAAAGCTCATACATTTTTACATCATTTATACACATAAAAACGGCAACAAAGCATAAAACACAGCATTTGAAAGTTACATTTAAATTTGTTAAAAAGTACATGTTGTTAAAACCAATGAAAACAACCATTGATAAAAGTACTTTCCTTGTAAAAACATCAAATCTGTAAAGCCATTTAAAATGTGTACTAATGATCTAACAAAGGTAAAACATTTTTAAGACATGAAAAACATGTTAAAAAGCCACTTTGTTAAAAAGCTGCTTCAGTCCCTTGTACAGGAGCGGGGTGAGTCGTTATCAAGCTCACCTCATCCTGCTCTTCTGAATAGATCATCGTCCCATCATTCGGGGCCCAGAAGATCCCTATGTTTAGGCGCATCGGAAGGAGTTCTACCATCGCTATCAGGCCGTGGAAGCCGGGACCTAGGGTGTTGTGGGGGACCCTTCGCCTGGGGTCGAGGCCCCCATCATTATACCACCCCAGGGCTTCCGTGGCTACCATGGCCACTGCCTGGGGGTGGTCTCCATCATTTTTCGCTACCAGCAGGTTACGGGAGGGCCACAGTGCTTCCTTCAGGCACGTGAGGGTGGGCCAGAGCTTGGTGAAGGTCTTCGATGAAATGGAAGGAGTTCGGCCCATCATTATACAGCACGAGCTGAGGTGTTAGGTCCTCCCCTGCTGGCAGACACGAGGTGATCAGGGGCCTGCTTCCTTCCACAGGTCCCTGGCGGCTCTGCACTCCCAGAGCATGTGCCTCACCGACTCTTCTTGGCCGCAGCCTGGTCGGGGGCACGCGGATGTCCTCGCCATGCCCCGTGAGTGCATTACGGCCCTGACCGGGAGGATCTCGTGGGCGACCATGAACACAGGATGGCCTGGCAGTGATAGTTGCTCCTTTCCATCGCTTGTTGTGTTGACTTCATCATGTCCATTTTGTGATGTTTTTTCACTGTTGAATCTTATTGCAAGTGTACGTGCATTTGCAATATGGTTCAATGGGCATTTACCATAAGAAATTTGACATGCTCAAAAATCCTGCAGAAATGCAAAATTGACTGGCCAGATGAACTCGGGATGGCCTGGCAGTGATAGTTGCTCCTTTCCATCGCTCGTTGTGTTGACTTCATCATGTCCATTTTGTGATGTTTTTTCACTGTTGAATCATATTGCAAGTGTACGTGCATTGTTGTGCAACTGGTAACTCAAAAATACAAATATGGTGATTTCATTATGTCCATTTGTTTATGTTTTGTTACTTTTGCAAAGTCACTGTGCATTTGCAATATGGTTCAATGGGCAGGTACCATCACGAATTTGTCATGCTATAAAAATCCTGCAGGAATGTGAAATTGACTGGCCCGATGAACTCGGGATGGCTGGGCAGTGATTCTGGTTCATCTCAATCGCTCGTTAGGGTTGATTTCAGAATGTCACTTTGGTGATGGTACCTCACTGTTTAAACATATTGCAAATGGACAAGAGTCACCAGCAAGTCACCATCCATCAGTCAATTAGATATCATTCTGACACCAAACTGATACAAACTGACACCAAACCCATTTTTCCAACTCGTTTAGTAGCCAACTATCACATACTTCAGAGCTGGCCCAAAATTCACAACGCCTTCGGTTCAAACCATAAAAAAACATAAAACACGTAGTTACGTTCTAGCTGCGGGTCCATTTCTTATGTTATGTGTAGGCCTAGCTGAGGCGACCCCGAATCCCAAGTTTCGGCTCGATCGGTCATTTTGTCCGAGCAAAACCCTAATTGGTGCTGAAAATCCACTGTTTTTTCCATGCCTTGCTACGGGGTCCTTGAATGAGATATCGGACAGAAACGTTGGGGTCCGTCTCTATGGGCCGAGACGGTCGCAATGCACCTAGTCACGTAACTCACGTAACTAGAGCCACGTAACTCACCACGCACTATCGACCGGAGGTCTAGAACAGGATTCTAAAGTTTCGGAACTCTAGGTCTGACGGTTCTTTTTTAGCTCGAACAAAGCTAACTATTGCAGTCACTGTCTGTCTCTACGCACCCCAATACGTCCCTCCATCCAAGTTGTGTTTTAGTGTGATTTATTTTTCCTTTGAAATTTTATGGGAAAAATTTGTGATTTACAGTTCATGGGGGGTTGCCTAATCACATATATGAAGTTTTGGAAAGATCTGACTTTTTTCCCTCGAAACAGCCCCTGAGACACCAATTATGGCACTTCCGGTTGGCACAGGAAGCTATAAGTCAACACATATCATCATTGGGGTATGCTTTTACAGAATCCTGAGTTTTAAGTCCTTACGTTAAGAACTGACTGATTTACACAGGGTTGAATGCACTATGTCTATCAAACTGCAGGCAGGGTATGGGTATACACTTTTAGGGTGATAACCACTTCCGGTTGCTCCAGGAAGCTTAGAATCGACACATAGACCTCATAGTGGCCTGATGGACTGTTATCGAAGACAGGTTCATAAGGCATTCATAACCCTCATAGGCCTGAGGTTGAAATTAGGGGTGCAGGCAATGTATTCCTATGGGGAGAGAAGTCATTGTAATCTGTGAGATCAAAAAACCCTGTTTTACTGTTAAGGGTTAATGCCACACGGTCAAGGTTAGGCTTGCAAAGATCGGGAGGACCTTAGGAACATTCCTGTGGTTGAATTGTGCTTCTAAACCTAACGGTTCCGCCGCTGTCACCCAAAAGCAAATGATGTTGTGGTGCAGGCTTCATTTTGGGCCTACTTTTCTAATGGTCGCTGCGCCTAGACCGAGCGAGCTACGGTCAAGCGGGATATGTCGTTGAACTCGGCACGGCCTAGAGATTATGTTTATGCCATTGCCTGCTCTCTGTGTCTTTAAGCACCGCACTTTTTCACTCCATCCTTGCTTTGTGTGTGTGTGAAAGCTTTTCTTTGACATCTGTTGGGAGAAATGACTGATTTACAGTTCAGGAGGGTTACCTAGTCACACATATGAAGTTTTGAAAAGATCTGACCTTTTTAACCCTTGGAAACTGCCACTATGACACCATTTAAGGCACTTCCAGTTGGCACAGGAAGCTATAAATAAACTCATATCCTGATTGGGGTATGCCTTTACAGAATCCTGAGTTTTAAGTCTTTACGTTAAGAACTGAGTTATTTACGGAGGGTTTAGTGAGTGTGTGTTATTTCAGAAAATCATAGAAAATCACAGAAATCTCGCAGAGCTCCGCAGCACACTTTAAAAAGATTCGTATGAACACCCTGCAACTGGATCTGTAACCGTTGAAAAAAGATATAAGAGATAAGGCCCCATCGTGATTCGTGATGTTTTGTCCAATAGCAATATGATTGCTTATGCCCTCTTGTGGGATTTTCCGGTACAGCAGAAAAATGACCAAAATTTGATTATTTTATAAAACGGAAACCGAATGTCCGAGCAAAGTTATTTGTGACTTCATCCCGTGATAAGGTCCTTCCATGCTGCTCGGCCTGTTATGACGTGATAAGGTTTTACAAACGTTTTACGTCTAGTAAGGGTCCTACATTTCCAATATGGAGGCCCTTTCTCACTAACTGTGATAAGGAAATTCAAATGTTCCTGTTATGTTAGTGATAAGGTCCTTCCATGGAGGGCCCTGTTATGTTAGTGATAAGGTCCTTCCATGTTATGTTTGTGATAGGGTCCTTCCATGGAGGGGCCCTGTTATGTTTGTGATAAGGTCCTTCCATGGAGGGGCTCATGGAGGGGGCCCTGTTATGTTTGTGATAGGGTCCTTCCATGGAGGCCCTGGTGATAGGTCCTTCCATGGAGGGGGCCCTGTTATGTTAGTGATAAGGTCCTTCCATGGAGCCCTGTTATGTTAGTGATAAGGTCCTTCCATGTTATGTTTGTGATAGGGTCCTTCCATGGAGGCCCTGTTATGTTAGTGATAGGGTCCTTCCATGGAGGGCCCTGTTATGTTTGTGGGTCCTTCCATGGAGGCCCTGTTATGTTAGTGATAGGGTCCTTCCATGGAGGCCCTGTTATGTTAGTGATAGGGTCCTTCCATGGAGGCCCTGTTATGTTAGTGATAGGGTCCTTCCATGGAGGCCCTGTTATGTTAGTGATAGGGTCCTTCCATGGAGGCCCTGTTATGTTAGTGATAGGGTCCTTCCATGGAGGCCCTGTTATGTTAGTGATAGGGTCCTTCCATGGAGGCCCTGTTATGTTAGTGATAGGGTCCTTCCATGGAAAGGCTCAGTGTATATTGAATTCACAAGTTCTTGTAAGAGTGTTATATTTCTGAGATGATTCTCCACCACAGATGTTAGACTAGCAGGTGTCCACATACTGTATATACATATGAGATGATTCTCCACCACAGATGTTAGACTAGCAGGTGTCCACATACTGTATATACATATGAGATGATTCTCCACCACAGATGTTAGACTAGCAGGTGTCCACATACTGTATATACATATGAGATGATTCTCCACCACAGATGTTAGACTAGCAGGTGTCCACATACTGTATATACATATGAGATGATTCTCCACCACAGATGTTAGACTAGCAGGTGTCCACATACTGTATATACATATGAGATGATTCTCCACCACAGATGTTAGACTAGCAGGTGTCCACATACTGTATATACATATGAGATGATTCTCCACCACAGATGTTAGACTAGCAGGTGTCCACATACTGTATATACATATGAGATGATTCTCCACCACAGATGTTAGACTAGCAGGTGTCCACATACTGTATATACATATGAGATGATTCTCCACCACAGATGTTAGACTAGCAGGTGTCCACATACTGTATATACATATGAGATGATTCTCCACCACAGATGTTAGACTAGCAGGTGTCCACATACTGTATATACATATGAGATGATTCTCCACCACAGATGTTAGACTAGCAGGTGTCCACATACTGTATATACATATACATATGAGATGATTCTCCACCACAGATGTTAGACTAGCAGGTGTCCACATACTGTATATACATATGAGATGATTCTCCACCACAGATGTTAGACTAGCAGGTGTCCACATACTGTATATACATATGAGATGATTCTCCACCACAGATGTTAGACTAGCAGGTGTCCACATACTGTATATACATATGAGATACACAGATGTTAGACTAGCAGGTGTGACTGTATATACATATGAGATGATTCTCCACCACAGATGTTAGACTAGGTGTCCACATAGAGTGTCCACATACTGTATATACATACAGATGATTCTCCACCACAGATGTTAGACTAGCAGGTGTCCACATACTGTATATACATATGAGATGATTCTCCACCACAGATGTTAGTCCACATACTGTATATACATATGAGATGTCCACATACTGTATATTATGGTGAGACATGTTAGACTAGCAGTGTCCACATGTATATACATATGAGTCAGTAATAGACTAAAATCAAATCAAATGTTATTGGTCACAATGTCATATGAGCATAGACTAAGACTAAGATACAGTAGAATAGTATAGAATACAGTATATACATATGAGATGAGTAATACATAGACTAAGATACAGTAGAATAGTATAGAATACAGTATATACATATGAGATGAGTAATGCATAGACTAAGATACATAGAATACATATATACAGTATATACATATATAGATGTAGTACATGCATAGACTAAGATACAGTAGAATAGTATAGAATACAGTATATACATATGAGATGAGTAATGCCAGATATTTATAGCCTGGGCCAGATTCTTTTCACAACATTCCAACAGAGACCATCAGGTTGGTCGGCATGATTAGTGATCATACTGTATCTCAAACCTACTGTGACTGTTGAATGTCTGACGACGACCTAACTTTATAATAGTTGGTAGCCGACCGACCAGAATCTGCCCGTCTTTCCTTCAGATCAACACATTTATATGTCTTCTAATGCAGTGGTGTAAAGTACTTCAGTAACATACTTTAAAGTACTACTTCAGTAGTTTTTTGGGGTATCTGTCCTGTACTTTACTATTTATATTTTTAACAACTTTTACTTCACTACATTCATAAAGAAAATTATGTACTTTTTACTCCAGACATTTTCCCTGACACACAAAAGTACTCGTTACATTTTGAATGCTTAGCAGGACAGGAAATGGTCCAATTCACACACTTTTCAAGAGAACATCCCTGGTCATCCCTACTGCATCTTATCTGGCAGACTCAATAAACACAAATGCTTTGTTTTTAAAAATGGTGTCTGAGTGTTGGAGTGTGACCCTGGCTATCCATAAATTAAAATAACAAGAAAATGGTGCCGTCTGGTTTGATTAATAAAAGGATTTTTCAATTATTACAACTTTACTTTTTACTTTTGATATTTAATTATATTTAAAACCAAATACCTCTAGACTTTATCTGAAGTAGTATTTTACTGTGTGACTTTCACTTTTACTTGAGTCATTTTCTATGAAGGAATCTTTACTTTTACTCCAGTTTGAGAACTGAGTTCTGTTTTACATTCTCTGAGTTTCCACCACTGTTCTTTGAGAGAACTGAGTTCTGTTTCCACCACTGTTCTAACGTTCCATATGAGACACAGTTTCAACAGACATTCTGGAACTGAGTTCTGTTTCCACCACTGTTCTAACGTTCCATTGAGACACAGTTTCAACAGACATTCTGGAACTGAGTTCTGTTTCCACCACTGTTCTAACGTTCCATATGAGACCACTGTTCTGGAACGTTCCATATGAGACACAGTTTCAACAGACATTCTGGAACTGAGTTCTGTTTCCACCACTGTTCTAACGTTCCATATGAGACACAGTTTCAACAGACATTCTGGAACTGAGTTCTGTTTCCACCACTGTTCTAACGTTCCATATGAGACACAGTTTCAACAGACATTCTGGAACTGGAGATGTCTGTTTAAACTGGACCACTGTTTTGTTTCCACTGGAGATGTCTGTTTAAACTGGAGATGTCTGTTTAAACTGGAGATGTCTGTTTAAACTGGAGACTGTTCTAACGTTCCATATGAGATGTCTGTTTCAACAGACATTCTGGAACTGGAGTTCTGATGTCTGTTCCATTTTCAACAGACATGTCTGTTTAAACTGGAGATGTCTGTTTTAAACTGGAGATGTCTGTTTTATGTCTGTTAACTGGAGATGTCTGTTTAAACTGGAGATGTCTGTTTAAACTGGAGATGTCTGTTTAGAGTTAGAGATGTCTGTTTAAACTGGAGATGTCTGTTTAAACTGGAGATGTCTGTTTAACTGGAGATGTCTGTTTAATGTCTGTTTAAACTGGAGATGTCTGTTTAAACTGGAGATGTCTGTTTAAACTGGAGATGTCTGTTTAAGTTAGAGATGTCTGTTTAAACTGGAGATGTCTGTTTAAACTGGAGATGTCTGTTTAAACTGGAGATGTCTGTTTAAACTGGAGATGTCTGTTTAAACTGGAGATGTCTGTTTAAGTTAGAGATGTCTGTTTAAACTGGAGATGTCTGTTTAAACTGGAGATGTCTGTTTAAACTGGAGATGTCTGTTTTTTTACATGGGCTGTGTCTCAATCCACCTCATCCTCAGATATCGCCCATAATGTAAGCTGAGACTTGTACGAACCCGATGGTGAGTTCTGCTCTAGGAATTACAACAAACTAACAGGGTGTAAAGTGATATTAGGGACACACAGAACATCTTAAATTAAATTATATGAATGAAAAATGAATGAACAAATGAGTGAATGAAAACTTTATTATTGTGTCAAATCGCCACCTGGCAACCCTTCCCTTATGGGGTTAATTGACACATAAACAAACATTACAATAATTCACTGTGGAAATTAAATGATAATTCCTCTTCAGTGTTCTCTGCATTGCACATCACATAAATAGTAAAACAAATGGAAGGGAAAAATCTAAACATAATAGTAATAAGGTGATGTAAACAATAATTATATCCTTAGAGCAGTAAATTAATATATACACGTACATACACCTGAGCCAAATACATTTAAACTCAGTTTTTCACAATTCCTGACATTTAATCCTCGTAAAAAGTCCTTGTTTTAGGTCAGTTAGGATCACCACTTTATTTTAAAGAATGTGAAATGTCAGAATAATAGTAGAGAGAATGATTTATTTCAGCTTTCACTAAATAAGAACTGATATTTCCTGGGGACAGAAAAGGCACCACATGGTAGGAATGACTCAGCAGCACTCAGACACTAGTTTACTGTATTCCACATGTCCCCTCTACTTTATTCTAGATTATTAACCTGAAAGACAGAAGAATGACTCAGCAGCACTCAGACACTAGTTTACTGTATTCCACATGTCCCCTCTACTTTATTCTAGATTATTAACCTGAAATACTTCATTTTAAAGAATGTGAAATGTCAGAATACTCAGAGAATGAGTTTATTTCAGCTTTCACTAAATAAGAGCTGCTCTGTCATGGGGACAGAAAATTAACCTACAGGAATACTTCTAGTTTACTGTATTCCACATGTCCCCTCTACTTTATTCTAGATTATTAACCTGAAAGACAGAAGAATGACTCAGCAGCACTCAGACACTAGTTTACTGTATTCCACATGTCCCCTCTACTTTATTCTAGATTATTAACCTGAAAGACAGAAGAATGACTCAGCAGCACTCAGACACTAGTTTACTGTATTCCACATGTTCCCTCTACTTTATTCTAGATTATTAACCTGAAATACTCACTTTACTGTGAAACTGCGTTGCAGTTTAGAGATTCAACTATGAGCTGCTCTGTCATCTCAAAATGGCCCTGTACAGATACTTTCTGTTTTCAATTTCAACTGCAGTCAAGGCGTCACCCCTTCACATAACAACAGTAACCAGAGGGTGGCGCTAACAGTCAGCTTCATGCGACAGCAGTAAATCATGACATTGTGCCGCATCTTGCTTCAAAAAAATGTATAGTCCTTCTTCGAGACGTCTCTCTTACATTACTGTAGGCCTTTAATAATTGTTAACAGGTTTACCAAATCCAAAAGGTTTTAATTTGAGAATGTTCATTTGTATGCCTCAAATATTAAACTGTCTTAAAATATGTGATGATTAGTTGAATCAGGTGTGTAAGTGCTGGTAAGAACAAAAGGATGGAGAAACCCTGAGATAAACATAAAACCATATCATTGAAAAGCTCCTCCACCATCTTTACCAGACGTGTTACTGATAACATGTGGGTCTACTGATTAGTTTACACTTTGAAAACTGCTGTCTGTCAGCAACTCAGCTCAAGTAGCAGTTCTACTAACTAGTAATATATACTTTCTGGTATTAATTCACATACTCTGTCCTTCAGAATTTACTATTGTTCAGAAATACTTAGACATACTTACACTTATACGTTTTTATCTTTACAAATATTGTCTTTATTTAAACCAAGTCAGTTTGAGTTAGTATCGATGAAGTTGCAACTGTCAGCTGCTGTAAACCTCTGTGATGTTATAGACCCCCATCTGAACAGTTTCTCACCAACTGACCATCTGGCCCATAGAGACTAAATGACTATGCTGTGCATCAACAGGGATGTTGTGGAGGGTAAAAAACATCAACGGGGATGTGTGGAGGGTAAACACACCACCATCAACAGGGATGTAGTGGAGGGTAAACACACCGCATCAAAGGGATGCTGTGGAGGGTAAACACACCGCATCAACGGGGATGTGGTGGAACAGGGGTAAACACAAACATCAACAGGGATGTAGTGGAGGGTAAACACACCACATCAACAGGGATCAGTGGAGGGGACCGCATCAACAGGGATGTAGTGGAGGGTAAACACACCACATCAACAGGGATGTAGTGGAGGGTAAACACACCGCATCAACAGGGATGTAGTGGAGGGTAAACACACCGCATCAACAGGGATGTAGTGGAGGGTCATCAACAGGGATGTAGTGGAGGGTAAACACACCTTTTAATTTGTAAAATAGCATTTACTCAACTTTGTATTCTGTTAATTATCGTTTACCACTTATTATGCGTTTCCAACGTTAAGCCTAAATTCCATCGTGGAAACGGGTCCAGGTTGTTCAGCATGATAAAGAATCATATCTCAGGGTTACTCTGTCTGTTGAATGTCTGACTACGACCTAACTTTATAATAGTTATATGTAGCCAAGACTTACCAGAGTCTGCCCGTCTGTCCTTCAAATCAACACATTTATCCTACTTCTAATGTTGCGGAGAAATGAGCGCTACGGTTTCAACAGCTGGTTTATATAGGCGTAGACCACACCCTTACTTTCACTTTCATATGAGGAAATATTGTCAATTCTGACGTCCCTGGTGTAGGGTAAAATGATGATGACAGAACCCTGTGAGATCGAGTTTTAATGATTCCAACCGAAGTGTTTGTAAACTTCCGACTTAAACTGTACATAACATAACACACACATATAAATAAATACAGACAAGAAGAAACAAGTCATTTGAACCCAGTCTGGAACAAAGAGAAGATTCATATGGGAGACAAGTCTATACACAATCTATATACACACATACCATTTACCACATAGAAGATTCATATGGGAGACAAGTCTATACACAATCTATATACACACATACCATTTACCACATAGAAGATTCATATGGGAGACAAGTCTATACACAATCTATATACACACATACCATTTACCACATAGAAGATTCATATGGGAGACAAGTCTATACACAATCTATATACACACATACCATTTACCACATAGAAGATTCATATGGGAGACAAGTCTATACACAATCTATATACACACATACCATTTACCACATAGAAGATTCATATGGGAGACAAGTCTATACACAATCTATATACACACATACCATTTACCACATAGAAGATTCATATGGGAGACAAGTCTATACACAATCTATATACACACATACCATTTACCACATAGAAGCTAAATATTTGTACAATTTAAATATAGGTAGAAATGTTTCTTTTATTCCAGGATTTGTTTAAATATTACACAAACCGAAATACACAATGGATAAAAAATAAGACATTTCTCTTCATCACTCAGACACATCATGCCAGGGTATATCTGCTGTGCTTTCTGGAATAACAGCAAGTGTATATCATGGTAGAAATGGCAATAGAGGATCAAATGAGCTTCATTATCTATTTATTTGAGGTCAGCATAGTTACATAGTCTTTCCTCCATTTCACTACAATACAGACCTGTTTCAATACACAGAGACAATATCCCTGATCTGACCTGTTTCAATACACAGAGACAATATCCCTGATCTGACCTGTTTCAATACACAGAGACAATATCCCTGATCTGACCTGTTTCAATACACAGAGACAATATCCCTGATCTGACCTGTTTCAATACACAGAGACAATATCCCTGATCTGACCTGTTTCAATACACAGAGACAATATCCCTGATACACAGAGACAATGACCTGTTTCAATACACAGAGACAATATCCCTGATCTGACCTGTTTCAATACACAGAGACAATATCCCTGATCTGACCTGTTTCAATACACTGATCTGACCTGTTTCAATACACAGAGACAATATCCCTGATCTGACCTGTTTCAATACACAGAGACAATATCCCAATACACAGAGACAATGACCTGTTTCAATACACAGAGACAATATCCCTGATCTGACCTGTTTCAATACACAGAGACAATATCCCTGATCTGACCTGTTTCAATACACAGAGACAATATCCCTGATCTGACCTGTTTCAATACACAGAGACAATATCTGATCTGACCTGTTTCAATACACAGAGACAATATCCCTGATCTGACCTGTTTCAATACACAGAGACAATATCCCTGATCTGACCTGTTTTACACAGAGACAATACACAGAGACAATATCCCTGATCTGACCTGTTTCAATACACAGAGACAATATCCCTGATCTGACCTGTTTCAATACACAGAGACAATATCCCTGATCTGACCTGTTTCAATACACAGAGACAATATCCCTGATCTGACCTGTTTCAATACACAGAGACAATATCCTTCTGATTTGACTATTGTTCAGAGAAATACTTAGACATATCCCTTACACTATTGTTCAGAAATAAACGTTTTTATACAGATATTGTCTTTATTTAAACCAAGTCAGTTTGAGTTAGTATCGATGAAGTTGCAACTGTCAGCTGCTGTAAACCTCTATGATTGGATGTTATAGACCCCCATCTGAACAGTTCCTCACCAACTGGCCATCTGGCCCATAGAGACTAAAGGACTATACATCTACGCTGCACACCGCACCTAAAACACCGCACCAACGGGGATGTAGTGGAGGGTAAACACACCCATCAACCTGTTTTACACAGAGACAATTTGTAAACACAGAGACATACAGGGATGGAGACAATTTACTCAATTACCCTGTTTTGAATTTAACACTTACACTTCCCAACGTTAAGCCTAAATTCCATCGTGGAAACCGGGTCCAGGTTGTTCAGCATGATAAAGAATCATATGTCAAGCCTACTCTGTCTGATATGTCTGACTGCGACCTAACTTTATAATAGTTATATGTAGCCAAGACTTACCAGAGTCTGTAGTCATGTCCTTCAAATCAACACATTTATCCACCGCTTCTAATGTTGGAGTAAATGTGCGCACCGGTTTCAACAGGATTTATGGAGGGTAAGACACACCGCATCAACAGGGATGTTTACACCGCATCAGACAGGGATGTGCGCTAAACACCTGTTTCAACAGCTGTTTTATAAAGGGTAAACACAACAGGGATTTATATAACAGTAACCAGAGAAATTCCACAGGGTTTCAACAGCTGGTTTTAGCATGATGTTTAAGGACATCAACAGGGATGTAGTGTAGACAGGGATGTAGTGGAGGGTAAACACATTTGTCTAGCATCAACTTTGATATAACAGTAACTTTCATGCAGAAATATTCTGTTTTCGCTATCATGTTTCAACAGCTAAGGTAAATTCCATCGTGGAAACCGGGTCCAGGTTGTTCAGCATGATAAAGAATCATATCTCAAGTTTCTACTCTGTCTGTTGAATGTCTGACACACCTAACTTTATTATAGTAATAGTAGCCAGAGAATGTACCAGAGTTTCAACAGCTGTTTTATAACAGGCATGTAGACCACACCCTTATTTACACACACTTTATATAACAGTAACCAGAGAAATGTGCGCTACGGTTTCAACAGCTGTTTTATAAAGGCGTAGACCACACCCTTACTTTATATAACAGTAACCAGAGAAATGTGCGCTACGGTTTCAACAGCTGTTTTATAAAGGCGTAGACCACACCCTTACTTTATATAACAGTAACCAGAGAAATGTGCGCTACGGTTTCAACAGCTGTTTTATAAAGGCGTAGACCACACCCTTACTTTATATAACAGTAACCAGAGAAATGTGCGCTACGGTTTCAACAGCTGTTTTATAAAGGCGTAGACCACAACCTTACTTTCACTTTATATAACAGTAACCAGAGAAATGTGCGCTACAGTTTCAACAGCTGTTTTATAAAGGCGTAGACCACACCCTTACTTTATATAACAGTAACCAGAGAAATGTGCGCTACGGTTTCAACAGCTGGTTTATAAAGGCGTAGACCACACCCTTACTTTCACTTTATATAACAGTAACCAGAGAAATGTGCGCTACGGTTTCAACAGCTGTTTTATAAAGGCGTAGACCACAACCTTACTTTCACTTTATATAACAGTAACCAGAGAAATGTGCGCTACAGTTTCAACAGCTGTTTTATAAAGGCGTAGACCACACCCTTACTTTATATAACAGTAACCAGAGAAATGTGCGCTACGGTTTCAACAGCTGTTTTATAAAGGCGTAGACCACACCCTTACTTTATATAACAGTAACCAGAGAAATGTGCGCTACAGTTTCAACAGCTGTTTTATAAAGGCGTAGACCACACCCTTACTTTATATAACAGTAACCAGAGAAATGTGCGCTACGGTTTCAACAGCTGTTTTATAAAGGCGTAGACCACAACCTTACTTTCACTTTATATAACAGTAACCAGAGAAATGTGCGCTACGGTTTCAACAGCTGTTTTATAAAGGCGTAGACCACACCCTTACTTTATATAACAGTAACCAGAGAAATGTGCGCTACGGTTTCAACAGCTGTTTTATAAAGGCGTAGACCACACCCTTACTTTATATAACAGTAACCAGAGAAATGTGCGCTACGGTTTCAACAGCTGTTTTATAAAGGCGTAGACCACACCCTTACTTTTACTTTATATAACAGTAACCAGAGAAATGTGCGCTACGGTTTCAACAGCTGGTTTTATAAAGGCGTAGACCACAACCTTACTTTATATAACAGTAACCAGAGAAATGTGCGCTACGGTTTCAACAGCTGGTTTATAAAGGCGTAGACCACAACCTTACTTTCACTTTCATATGAGGAAATCACGTCCCTTCTGACGTCACTGGTGTGGGTAAATAATGATGACAGAACCCTGTGAGATCTACTAACTAGTAATAATATGTCATTCCAGGTATTTATTCTCTTACTTTGTCCTTTATTGTTCACAAATACTTTATTTGTATTTCTCTCCATATAGTGTTTTCTGCTCTGTCATCTCACCATGGATCCTGCACTCAGCCGTCTCCCCACCCTGATAATAAAGTGTTTTATTAGTATCTTCCACTAGATGGCAGTAAACACCTGCTGTAACAGACTTTACAACAGTAAGTGTTTGGTTTCTTGGTCCTGGTGATGCTGGGAAGTGTCTCAGAGGAGGAGTGCTGAACTAGGATCAGGTCCCCCTCTCCATGTAATCTGATTCGTTATGATCTAGGATCAGGTCCTCCTCTCCATGTAATCTGATTCATTATGATCTAGGAGTTTCACCCGAGCTGACAAGGTAAAGATCCGTTGTTCTGAACTAACTAATGTCATTCCATTTATTTCCTAGACCTGTTCCCACAACAAAGACCATTTGTTCTCTCCAGTGTTTCTGCTCTGTCATCTCACCATGGATCCTGGCAGCCTCCCCACCCTGTTCCTCAGTTATATTGGTATCTTTCCTAGGGCAGTTAACACCACTGTAACTCAACTATGTGTTCTGTTCAGCTCAGCAGTTCCCCACCCTGATAATAAAGTGTTTTATTAATCTTCCACTAGATGGCAGTAAACACCTGCTGTAACTAGACTTTACAACAGCATTCCTCATTCTAGGCATCAGATCAGGAAGTGTTCTAGGACCAGGTCTAACCCACTGTTCCTAATCGGATTAACCCATTATGATCTAGGACGGCAGGTAGCCTAGTGTTGTTGGGCCAGTAACTAAAACGTTTCTAGATCAGTTAACCCAGCTGACAAGGTAAAGATCCTAGAACAAGGCAGTTAACCCACTGTTCCTAGACCAGCTACCTGCGTTGTCCGATGTACAATAGGCTTTACATGGAAAGTATGCCATGCGATTGTTTGAGGACGGCGCCGCACATCAACATATTTTTCAACCAGCACAGGTTTAATAAAGTCACAAATAGCGATGGATTATTCCCTTCCTTTTTTAAAATCTTCCTCTGATTTGCAATCCTAAGAGTCCCAGGTACAACATGTAGTGTCGTTTTGTTAGATAAAATCCTTCTTTATATCCCAAAAAGTCATTTTAGTTGGCGCCATTGATTTCAGTAATCCACTCGTTCAACATGCAGAGAAAGGGTTCCAAATAGCTACTGCTAAACTTTGTTAAAACAGTCAAACTACATTTCTATTTAATCCTCAGGTTCCCTAAAATGTAATTAAACTGTAATATTTCACACGGAAAGAAGTATGTTCAATAGGAACGTGATTTTAGCGTGTCCTCTTCATCATGCTCGCACAGATTGATTTCCCACTCTGGGTTCCTGTATCAAAACTCAATTCTTCCTCATTTTGAAAGAAATAAGTCTGAAACCTTGAAGAAAGACTGTTGACATCTAGTGGAAGTCATAGGAATTGCAATCTCGGGAACTCGATTTAAATATGTTACTATACTTTCTATTGTAATGCCTGGACCACAGACCTTACAGGTTGAAAATCAGAGAGAGAGACCTGCCCCTGTAATGCCTGGA
Organism: Oncorhynchus tshawytscha; assembly: GCF_018296145.1. Classification (NCBI taxonomy): domain Eukaryota; kingdom Metazoa; phylum Chordata; class Actinopteri; order Salmoniformes; family Salmonidae; genus Oncorhynchus; species Oncorhynchus tshawytscha. Next base: position 33,218 of record NW_024608494.1, read on the forward strand.
CCAGAGACCTTACAGGTTGAAAATCAGAGAGAGAGACCTGCCCCTGTAATGTCTGGACCAGAGACCTTACAGGTTGAAAATCAGAGAGAGAGACCTGCCCCTGTAATGTCTGGACCAGAGACCTTACAGGTTGAAGATCAGAGAGAGAGACCTGCCCCTGTAATGTCTGGACCAGAGACCTTACAGGTTGAAAATCAGAGAGAGAGACCTGCCCCTGTAATGTCTGGACCAGAGACCTTACAGGTTGAAAATCAGAGAGAGACCTGCCCCTGTAATGTCTGGACCAGAGACCTTACAGGTTGAAAATCAGAGAGAGAGACCTGCCCCTGTAATGTCTGGACCAGAGACCTTACAGGTTGAAAATCAGAGAGAGAGACCTGCCCCCTAATGTCTGGAATGACCTTCTGGACCAGAGACAATGTCTTACCAGAGTTTACAGGAAGATCAGAGACAAGAGACCTGCCCCTGTAATGTCTGGACCAGAGACCTTACAGGTTGAAGATCAGCTTCCCAACAGAGAGATAGAAGACCCCTGGGTGGAGTCAGTGTCTTAAAGCCCTGGAGTCCTCCATTCCCCTCTCAGGTACCAAACTATAAGCTTCACCAACAGATTGTTGAGGATAGAAGACCTCCTGGGTGGAGTCAGTGTCTTAAAGCCCTGCAGTCCTCAACATTCCCCTCTCAGGTACCAAACTATAAGCTTCACCAACAGATTGTTGAGGATAGAAGACCTCCTGGGTGGAGTCAGTGTCTTAAAGCCCTGCAGTCCTCAACATTCCCCTCTCAGGTACCAAACTATAAGCTTCACCAACAGATTGTTGAGGATAGAAGACCTCCTGGGTGGAGTCAGTGTCTTAAAGCCCTGCAGTCCTCAACATTCCCCTCTCAGGTACCAAACTATAAGCTTCACCAACAGATTGTTGAGGATAGAAGACCTCCTGGGTGGAGTCAGTGTCTTAAAGCCCTGCAGTCCTCAACATTCCCCTCTCAGGTACCAAACTATAAGCTTCACCAACAGATTGTTGAGGATAGAAGACCTCCTGGGTGGAGTCAGTGTCTTAAAGCCCTGGCAGTCCTCAACATTCCCCTCTCAGGTACCAAACTATAAGCTTCACCAACAGATTGCTGATGATAGAAGACCTCCTGGGTGGAGTCAGTGTCTTAAAGCCCTGCAGTCCTCAACATTCCCCTCTCAGGTACCAAACTATAAGCTTCACCAACAGATTGAACTTTAATGAACAAGATAAGACTCAAAGGGGCCGCTACTTGGAATGACAAAGGAGAGTTTATCTTTCAGGGGGACGTTGTCAGGGGTTCTCATACGATGGACTTGTTTAAAAGTATCTCTGCATCCCACCAGAATGCTGATGATAGAAGACCTCCTGGGTGGAGTCAGTGTCTTAAAGCCCTGCAGTCCTCACCATTCCCCTCTCAGGTACCAAACTATAAGCTTCACCAACAGATTGTTGAGGATAGAAGACCTCCTGGGTGGAGTCAGTGTCTTAAAGCCCTGCAGTCCTCAACATTCCCCTCTCAGGTACCAAACTATAAGCTTCACCAACAGATTCAACTTTAAAACAAAACCCTTCAAAGAGCTACAGCTCCTAAAGAGGTTCTTGGAACTCCTCCCTCTTTTGAAATGGTTAATGATAACTCATTAATGGATGAGTCCTCACTCCTGAACCCCTCCCCCTTTTCCTAATCTCTCAGGGTGGTTAGACTTTTGATTAAGTTCAATACATTTCATTTTAATTTTACATTTGAACATTTGTGACATTCTTTAAACATTTGACAGCATACACCTTGATTATAGGTTCTTAAAGGACATACTTGTTGAGATTTTTCCACCTCCTCCTTCATCTTCGTCATCTTCTAATGTCATAGCTAACCAATGTTCACCAGACATGTGTTCAGGATGGGTATAGACAATAAACATGTTCTGTTCTGTTCTGTTAAAGCTGTCCTGTTAAAGCTGTTCTGTTAAAGCTGTTCTGTTAAAGTCCTGTTAAAGCTGTCCTGTTAAAGTCCTGTTAAAGCTGTTCTGTTAAAGTCCTGTTAAAGCTGTTCTGTTAAAGCTGTCCTGTTAAAGCTGTCCTGTTAAAGCTGTTCTGTTAAAGCTGTTCTGTTAAAGCTGTTCTGTTAAAGTCCTGTTAAAGCTGTCCTGTTAAAGTCCTGTTAAAGCTGTTCTGTTAAAGCTGTTCTGTTAAAGTCCTGTTAAAGCTGTTCTGTTAAAGTCCTGTTAAAGCTGTTCTGTTAAAGCTGTCCTGTTAAAGCTGTTCTGTTAAAGCTGTTCTGTTAAAGCTGTTCTGTTAAAGTCCTGTTAAAGCTGTTCTGTTAAAGTCCTGTTAAAGCTGTCCTGTTAAAGTCCTGTTAAAGCTGTTCTGTTAAAGCTGTTCTGTTAAAGCTGTTCTGTTAAAGTCCTGTTAAAGCTGTTCTGTTAAAGTCCTGTTAAAGCTGTTCTGTTAAAGCTGTTCTGTTAAAGTCCTGTTAAAGCTGTCCTGTTAAAGCTGTTCTGTTAAAGTCCTGTTAAAGCTGTTCTGTTAAAGTCCTGTTAAAGCTGTTCTGTTAAAGTCCTGTTAAAGCTGTTCTGTTAAAGCTGTTCTGTTAAAGCTGTTCTGTTAAAGCTGTTCTGTTAAAGCTGTTCTGTTAAAGTCCTGTTAAAGCTGTTCTGTTAAAGTCCTGTTAAAGCTGTTCTGTTAAAGCTGTTCTGTTAAAGCTGTTCTGTTAAAGCTGTTCTGTTAAAGCTGTTCTGTTAAAGCTGTTCTGTTAAAGTCCTGTTAAAGCTGTCCTGTTAAAGTCCTGTTAAAGCTGTTCTGTTAAAGTCCTGTTAAAGCTGTTCTGTTAAAGTCCTGTTAAAGCTGTTCTGTTAAAGTCCTGTTAAAGCTGTTCTGTTAAAGCTGTTCTGTTAAAGCTGTTCAACCACTGAAGATTTCAACTCGAAGCCAAAATCAAAATGTCTGATGTTGTGCTTCTTCATGAGTTTCTGAAAAGTATTATTAAAAACATATTTATCGCCATCAGTCCGCACCGTGCTCCTCCTTCCTCCAAGATAGAGACAAAGGCCAGGGTCAAACCGTAGTCTGGCTTTTTTATGGAGGTTTTGGAGCAGTAGCTTCTTCCTTGCTGAGGGGCCTTTCAGGTTATGTCGATATCGGACTCATTTTACTGTGGATATAGATACTTTTGTACCGGTTTCCTCCAGAATCTTCACAAGGTCCTTTGCTGTTGTTCTGGGATTGATTTGCACTTTTCGCAACAAAGTACGTTCATCTCTAGGAGGCAGAAAGTGTCTCCTTCCTGAGCGGTATGATGGCTGCATGGTCCCATGGTGTTTATACTTGCGTACTCTTGTTTGAACAGATGAACTTGGTATCTTCAGGTGTTTGGAAATTGCTCCCAAGGATGAACCAGACTGGTGGAGGTCTCCATTTTTTTTTCTGAGGTCTTGGCTGATTTCTATTGATTTTCCCATGAGGTCAAGCAAAGAGGCACTGAGTTTGAAGGTAGGCCTTGAAATACATCCACAGGTACACCTCCAATTGACTCAAATGATGTCATCTAGCATATCAGAAGCTTCTAAAGCCATGACATAATTTTCTGGAATTTTCCAAGCTGTTTAAAGACAGTCAACTTAGTGTATGTAAACTTCTGACCCACTGGAATTGTCATACAGTGAATTATAAGTGAAATAAACTGTCAGTAAACAATTGTTGGAAAAATTAAGTGTTTCATGCACAAAGTAAATGTCCTAACCGACTTGCCAAAACTATAGTTTGGTAACAAGAAATTTGTGGAGTGGTTGAAAAACAAGTTTTAATGACTCCAACCTAAGTGTATGTAAATTTCAGATTCCAACTGTACATTCTGTTACCATGGAAAAAACAAAAATACAATGGCTACATCAAGAGTGATACATTCTGTTACCATGGAAATAAAGAAAACTATGGCTACATCAAGAGAGATACATTCTGTTACCATGGAAATAAAGAAAACTATGGCTACATCAAGAGAGATACATTCTGTTACCATGGTAATGAAAAGGAAGTAAATACATGATATATTCCAGTCATTCATCATAAGCTCTTATCCAGCACGACTCACAGTAGTTAGTGATACATTTTAGTACTTGTCCCCTGTGGGAGTCAAACCCACAACCCTGCTGTCGCTAACCCCTTGCTCTACCAACTGAGCCACAGGGGAGTAGAGACAGTGATGAGGAATACTAATTACCAGTAGAAAGATTGCTTACCTGCACCACACACACACACCAATGACAGTGTGGTTGAGCAAGGCGCTACACTGCTCCAGGGCCTGTGGTCGACAGTGTGCTCCAAGTCTCCAACCTCTATGTGTGTGGGTGAGTAAGTGGGCCGAGTATAAGTGGGATGTATGAGATATAAATATGTCGTAAGCACAAAATTACTCTGGACAGGTTTCAGACTACAATTATGACAAGTTCAAAGCCAGAAAGAACACACTACGTGTGTGGGTGAGTGAGGAAGTGGGACGTATGAGAGATAAATATGTTGGCATCTCATCCCCTTCTGACCACTAATGAAACTCAGACACAACTTCCCAGTAAAGGGTTTAGCATACAGATGTAGCATCTCATCCCCTTCAGACCACTCAGTGTTCCATTACATCAGTGTTCCATTACATCAGTGTTCCATTACATCAGTAAATGACTGGTAAAGTCAAAGGTAACACGCCCAAGAGCTCCTGAGTGGCGCAGCAGTCTAAGGCACAGCATCTCAGAGCTAGAGGTGTCACTACAGACCCTGGTTCGGTCCCAGGCTGTATCTCAACAGATACAATAACGATCGTGAAAGGCAACACAATTGGCCCAGCATCGTCTGGGTTAGGGGAGGGTTTGTCCGGGGAAGGAAGTCATTGTAAAATAAGAACTGACTTGTCTAGTTAAATAAAGGTTAAATAAACACATAAGAATAGATTGAATCATCATGTTGTTTGACACAGGGACACTGAAGAGGAGTCATACCCTGGATAGAGAGGTTTACACACTAGAGAGATATTCATACCAAACACCCTGGATAGAGAGGTTTACACACTAGAGACATTCATACCAAACACCCTGGATAGAGAGGTTTACACACTAGAGAGATATTCATACCAAACACCCTGGATAGAGAGGTTTACACACTAGAGAGATATCTTACTGAACTTGTCTTACTGAACTATTAGAGTGAAACGTCATGTTGTGTTTGACACAGAGACACTGAGTCACCATCATACCAAATATGAATCCCTGGATAGATGGGCTCAGTGAATGTGGAGGTGAATGTGTTCAGGTGGGTCAGTGTGTCAGAGGAGACTCTGTAGAAGGACAGAGTGCCGGCTGGCCAGTCCAGATACACTCCTACTCTGTGGAAGCTGGGGTGGCGGACGTCTATGGTAGTGGGATTATTATTGTGCCAGGCAATGTAACTGTTGTCAGAGCAGTTCAGAATCCAGGACTTGTCATTAAATCCAAGACAACAGTCCTGAACCCCTCCTCTCCTGCTGATTCCTTTATATGTCACTCCTATATCAGCCCTTCTCCCACTCCACTCTACCTCCCAGTAACAGCGCCCAGTCAGACCCTCTCTACACAGCACCTGTCCACAGTCCTCAAACCTCTCTGGGTGATCAGGATACGGCTGCTTCTCTCTCCTACATGTCACCTTTCTGTTCTCCTCAGACAGAGAGAGGAGTCTGTTTACTGTGTTTAGGTCCAGTGTGAGATCACAGACATCTGATGGATGAAACCAAACACAATATTAGAAATCATCATCATTCACATTAGAATGTTAACTCACTTTTCACAAATTCATTTAATGTAGATGTTTCTAGGTATCAAAAGGAGAAGTTAAGGTATCTTGAGACTTGTTGAATGATCATATATTATACTGCATGGTAATATAAAACACACTTATTCCCATTAATTATACACACACACACACACAGTCAAATCAACTCTTTGTAAACGTTGGTGTCCCTGATTTCTGCTTCTGTAGAACTACAGCTGATATTTAATATGACAAAATAAGTAATGATGGTGGTCTTTGACTTTGACTTAACTTGAATTAAGACTTATTCTTAGTCATATTCTTCACAGCAGTCAACACTCACATTTTCTAAGCCCAGGTTTCATTGTGTACTCTCCACCATGTTCTGTTCTGTAGCGGTAAGCAGAAGAACAGACAGTCATTGAGGGATACACCTGAACACACACACACACACACACATGCACAAACACAGTCAGCATATACCATTGGCCAAGTGGTGGTAAGAATGTTTGTCTTAACTAGCCTGATAAGTCAACATGTCTGATTTGAACATTGACATAAACCCTCTACATACTTGAGTTTCTCCAGTCTGCAGTGTGGATCCTCCAGTCCAGCAGAGAGCAGTCTGACTCCTGAGTCTCCTGGGTGATTGTAGCTCAGGTCCAGCTCTCTCAGGTGTGAGGGGTTTGACCTCAGAGCTGAGACCAGAGAAGCACAGCCTTCCTCTGTGACTAGACAGCGTGACAGCCTGCAAAGAGTCAAATCATATTAAAACCACACTGCTATTCTTTGGTGGTGAAAATAGTGGCAGTATATTATTTTAAACATATTCAGACATATCAGTGTCCTGAAACCTTCCATATCTATTTAGAAATGAATGTATCCTTATTAGAAATGACAAATGATCAAAGTATTGCCTGCAGATAGAAACATGTATAGTACAAATATTATAGTAGACTGACCAGACCAGTTTAAAAAAGCAGTATCAGTCAAAAGACAGACAGTGAGGAATCAGATTTAGATTGTATTGAGTAGCGCAAGGTGTTGTGCGCATATTCGGTCCAAACAATGAAGGACGACCATGTGGATGGGTTGTTAAGAGCCATACATCGGAGGGTGGTTTCCAGCTCTTGATTCATCCTCTCTGTTTGGCCGTTGGACTCCGGGTGGTACCCTGAAGATAGACTGGCAGAGGCCCCCATGAGTTGGCAGAAGGCCTTCCAAAACCTTGATGCGAACTGGGGACCTCTGTCGGAAACCATATCTTGAGGAATGCCGAAGACTCGGAACACATGGTTAATTACCAACTCAGCCGTTTCCTTGGCAGAAGGTAACTTAGTCAGGGGGACGAACCTGGCCGCCTTTGAAAACCTGTCGATGATGACTAGGATAGTAGATATGCCATGGGACGGAGGAAGGCCAGTAATAAAGTCCAACGAGATATGGGACCAGGGTCTGTGGGGAACAGGTAAAGGGTGAAGGAGTCCTTGAGGACGGAGGTGAGAAGATTTGCCCTGGCAGCACACGGGGCAGGCACACGGGGCAGGCCTTGACGAAAGTGGCAACGTCTTCTCTTATGGTGGGCCACCAGAACTTACGCTGGATGAACTCCAAGGTGTGACCTACGCCCGGGTGACAGGTGAGACGAGAGGAGTGCCCCCACAGAAGGACCTGAGTCCTCACTGCCTTGGGGACAAACAACTGATTGGCAGGACCTCCTTTCGGACCCGGTTCGATAGCTTGAGCTCATCTCACGGTATCCTCAACTTGCCACGAGATCGGGGCCACGATCTTAGCAGCAGGAAGGACAGGCATGTCCGTGTCGTCTCAAATGGCAGGAGACTCGGGACAGGGCATCCGGTTTAAGATTCTTCGACCCGGGCCGATAGGTGAGGATAAACTGGAATCGATTGAAGAAAAGAGACGATCTAGCTTGTCTGGAGTTCAACCGCTTCACCTGCTGGATATACTCCAGATTTTTGTGGTCCGTAAGCACCTGAAACGGGTGAGAAGCACCCTCGAGCCAGTGTCTCCATTCCTTCAATGCCATCTTAACCACTAGGAGTTCACGATCCCCCACATCGTAGTTCCTCTCAGCCGGAGTAAGCCGGTGTGAGAAGAAAGCGCACGGGTGGAGCTTCTTGTCTTCACCCCTCTGAGACAGGACAGCTCCATCACCAACCTCTGATGCGTCTACCTCCACCACAAATGGTTCATCCGTAGTCGGTAGTATCAGGATGGGAGCAGAGAGGATGCGCTGCTTGAGTCCTTGGAAGGCCGTCTCAGCCTCTCTTCCCCACAAAAACCTTGCATTGCCACCCTTGGTTAAAGCTGAAAGAGGGGCTGCCACCAAGCTGAAGTTCTTGATGAACTTGCGGTAAAAGTTTGTGAAGCCCAGGAAACGCTGAACCTCCTTAACGGATTTGGGGGTGGGCCAATCCGCTACCGCCCCTACCTTCCTGGAGTCCATTTGGATTCGACCGGGTTCCACTACAAATCCCAGGAATTGTACTCGGGATGAATGGAATTCACATTTTTCCGGCTTAACGTACAGATGGCTGTCTAGGAGGCGTTTGAGTACTTGTCTCACATGCTTTGTGTGTTCTTGAAGGGAGCTCGAAAAGATGATGTCATCCAAGTAAACAAACACAAATATATTAAGCATATCCCTAAGCACATCGTTTATGAGCGCTTGGAAAACAGCTGGGGCGTTGGTCAGGCCGAAGGGCATCACCAAGTATTTGTAGTGACCAGTAGGCGTGTTGAAAGCGGTCTTCCACTCGTCACCAGGTCTGATCCGCACAAGATGGTATGCGTTCCGCAGGTCAAGCTTAGTGAAAACAACTGCTTCCTGGAGCAGCTTGAAGGCTGTGGCCATAAGGGGTAGCGGGTAACGGTTACGGACGGTTATGGCATTGAGTCCCCGGTAGTCGATGCAAGGACGTAATCCACCGTCTTTTTTGGCCACAAAGAAAAACCCTGCTCCCGCCGGGGAGGTGGATGGACGCATGAGACCTGCTTCCAGAGCTTCCTTGATGTAGGTATCCATAGCAGCTCGTTCGGGAGGAGATAGGGAAAAGATCCGACCCCTGGGGGGGCAAGTGCCCGGAAACAGGTCGATGGGGCAATCGTAAGGTCTATGGGGTGGTAGCATGGTGGCCCTCTGTTTGCTAAATACCAGTTTGAGGTCATGGTAACACTCGGGAACTCGGGACAGGTCGATGGATTCTAAAGACTCGGAAGTAGAATTCGGGGAACTCGGGAAAATACAAGTAGCTTGGCACGTAGGACCCCACTGCTTGATAGTGCCCACAGACCAGTCGATGTGAGGGTTATGGCTGTGAAGCCAGGGGTATCCAAGGACGAGAGGGAACTCGGAACAGGAGATCAGATGAAAGTTCATCAATTCCTGGTGTTGGGAAACTGAAAGTCGCAAGGGGGTAGTGACATGAGTGACAAGTCCAGATCCCAAAGGGCTTCCATCCAATGTAGTAACCCTCATGGGGTCACTTAGAGGTTCAGAGGGAACGCCATTCTCCTTCGCCCAGACACTATCCATGATGTTACCTGCGGCTCCAGAGTCTACCAAGGCTTGAAGGTAAAGCTTGTGGTTGTCCCAGGAAAGGGTGACTGGAATGAGCAGACGGGAGTTGGACGGATGGGAGGAGGTTATGTTTCCCGTTACAATTCCCACCGGTCTGCACGGGACAGAGCGTTTCCCTGGAGCCCGGGACATGTGGAACGGAAATGGCCCGGTTTGCCGCAATATAGACAGCGTCGCTCCCTCATCCGGCGGTCTCTCTCAGCCTGGGAGATGCGTCCAATCTGCATGGGTTCCGGTGGAGTCAGCGAGGATAAAGGTGGGGACTCGGAGCTGGGACTGATAGGGGCTAGAGGTCTACGGTTGAGTTCTCTCTCTCTCTCAGACGCTGGTCAATGCGTGAGGCCAACTTGATCAGGGACTCGAGATTGTCCGGTGGTTCCCGAGTGGCCAGTTCATCTTGGATAGTGTCGGAAAGGCCCTTCAGAAAGCACACCGTGAGCGCCTCGTCGTTCCAGCCACTCGCTGCTGCCACCGTGCGGAACTGGATGGCATAGTCCGTCACGCTGCGCTGACCTTGGTGGAGAGTCAGGAGCTGTTTGGCTGAGTCAGGACCACTGCTAGGGCCTTGAAACACTCGTTTGAATTCCTCAGCAAAGGCAGAGTAGCTGGCACAGCAGGGACTGTGGGCATCCCACACAGCAGTAGCCCAGGCCAGGGCTTTTTCCGACAGCAGGGTGATGATGTATGCGATCTTGGACCGGTCGGTGGGAAACGACGAGGGCTGCAGCTCAAAGGAGAGAGAACATTGGGTGAAAAACCCTTTACAAGCACTCGGATCACCTGAGAACCGTTGGGGAGGTGGAAGACGAGGTTCAGCCAGGGGGTTAACTGCCACGGGTATGTGAATCTGAGGCACTGGGGCGGGAGCTGTTGCCGGGGTAAGTCGATCAGATATCTGCTTTATGGAAGTCAGCATCTCCGACAGAAGATGAGAATGTCTAGCCATTAAGGCCTCTTGCTGAACCAGAGTGGCTTCGTGGCGTTGGACAGTCTCCTCGTGGTGGGACAGCATGGCAACAAGGTCCTGGGAACTGGCTGCCTCTGGGTTCATTTCTGGCTCTGTGTTTCTGTCAGGACCCGGTAATGAACCCAGGTCTCCGGAGTGAGAAACAGTCACTTAACCAACTGAACCACGAATAGTCGGCAGAACCCAGAAGATAAGGCAGACACAGCAGTACTTGATTGATCAAAAGGAATTCCACGAGAACAAAGGTAATCCTCCAAGACAAAAAGGTAAATCCACAGGGTGGTAGGTATAGCATGAAAAAACCTCAAAGGATACTCAAAAATGTATAAACAAGAACAAAAACAGAATTCCACAAGAGAGTCCAACGGGAGCAACAAAAGTTCACAGCATACTAGGGCTGGGTGCTAACATACAAACACAGAGCAAAGAAATGAGAAACACTAAGGGTTTAAAAACAATCAGGAGAAATGAGGCACAGGTGCAAATAATAACTGGAAACAAGGGAAAACAAAAGGGTCAAAAAAGCACAATGGGGGCATCTAGTGACCAAAGACCGGAACAACCCTGGCCAAATCCTGACAATCAGGACAGCAGAGATGAGTAACACAAGTAACTCAAATATTTCAATAACATGTCTTAATACCGAGCAATAACGGACCGAACAGAGAGAAAACAATCACACACAAAAACAAATGGGGAAAAGAGGGTTAAATAATGAACATGTAATTGGGGAAATGAAACCAGCTGTGTAAAACAAAGACAAAACAAATGGAAAATGAAAGTGGATCGGCGATGGCTAGAAGGCCGGTGACGTCGACCACCGAACGCCGCCCGAACAAGGAGAGGGACCGACCTCGGCGGAAGTCGTGACAAACTCGTTTGTTGCACAGTTTGTTTTGGTTGTGTTTTGGGTTATTTTTGTTCATTAAAATAATTGTGATTCATGACTGGAGTAATTTTCTGTCTGAGTAGACAACATCTTTCTAAGCACTACTAAACTAATCCTGATGATGCCATGATTAATACAAATCATGACTGAATCATGAATAATAATGAGTGTGAAAGTTACAGATGGTACAACAAAACATACTAACCTCTCACCATTACCAATAACAGAGGCTACAACAAAACATGCTAACCTCTCACCATTACCAATAACAGAGACTACAACAAAACATGCTAACCTCTCACCAATACCAATAACAGAGGCTACAACAAAACATGCTAACCTCTCACCATTACCAATAACAGAGGCTACAACAAAACATGCTAACCTCTCACCATTACCAATAACAGAGGCTACAACAAAACATGCTAACCTCTCAACATTACCAATAACAGAGGCTACAACAAAACATGCTAACCTCTCAACATTACCAATAACAGAGGCTACAACAAAACATGCTAACCTCTCACCATTACCAATAACAGAGGCTACAACAAAACATGCTAACCTCTCACCATTACCATGATGTTTGTACCTCTGTAACTTTCTCATTCATCATCATTCATGATTATTCATAGTAGCATCCACATGAATGTAGAAGTGTTCAGAAACATCTTCTATTCTTACTGACAATACAAGTGAAGTGACTCCAAAATGACAGGACATAATTCACCATTTAGTTTCTATTAGGAAAAATATAATCTAAAACACAACCAAATTTAAACTATAAACCTCACTGTCCAAACACATATGGTGTGGACTATGTGTGTCTGGTAAACACATGTGGATCTGGTGAACAGTTATCACTTGCCCAACTACAGGAATACTGACCTCAGAGTCTCCAGTTTACAGTGGGGATTCCCCAGTCCAGCAGAGAGCAGCTTCACTCCTGAATCCTTCAGGTCATTGTTACTCAGATCCATCTCTCTCAGGTGTGAGGGGTTTGATCTCAGAGCTGAGACCAGAGAAGCACAGCCTTCCTCTGTGACTCCACAGCCTGACAACCTGCAAAGAGATCATCATCAAACACACTGTTAATTTAACGATTAGTGTAGAGGACAATGGTAGATGCATTTGGTTTATTCTCTCAAACAACATATAGATTCATCTTCCGTCTCCTAGAATTGTATGGTCATAATGTTACACTAATGTGAAAATCAATGCATTTATTCAATATGTTTTTCAATATATTATATACATATTATATTACATATTTTACTCTAAACTGAATATTTCTTCCTGATGATTAGTTCTTATATGTCATTTTATTTACTCACAGAACAGCTCTGGAGGCTTTGACCACTGGCAGCAGCCTCAGAAGACCTTCCTCTGATCTGGAGTATTTCTTCAGGTCAAACACATCCAGCTCCTTTTCTGAAGTCAGCAACACAAAGACCAGAGCTGACCACTGTCCAGGTGACAGTTTGTCTTCTGAGTGACTTCCTGACCTCAGGTAGCTTTGGATCTCCTCCACTAGAGAATGGTCATTCAGTTCATTCAGACAGTGGAACAGATTGATGCTCCTCTCTGGAGAGGGATTCTCCCTGATCTTCTTCTTGATGTACTTGACTGTTTCTTCATGGGTCTTTGAGCTGCTTCTTGTCTTTGTCAGTAGACCTCGTAAGTGCTTCTGATTGGACTCCAGTGAGAGGCCCAGAAGGAAGCGGAGGAAAAGGTCCAGGTTTCCCGTCTCACTTTGTAAGGCTTTATCCACAGCACTCTTGTAGAAAGTAACTTCAGACTCGTCTTTTGTTTGCAGTTTGTCCATTAAATTCTCATTGTTGTTGATGAATGAGAGGAACACATATACAGCAGCCAGAAACTCCTGAATGCTCAGATGAACAAAGCAGTACACCTTGTCCTGGTACAGCCCACATTCCTCTTTAAAGAGCTGTGTGCACAATCCTGAGTACACTGAGGCTTCATTGACATCAATGCCAGACTCTTTCAGGTCTTCTTCATAGAAAATCAGATTGCCATTCACAAGCTGTTGAAAAGCCAGTTTTCCCAGTGACAGAATGCTCTCTTTATTCCAGTGTGGACCTGTCTCTTCTTTCCCAAGATACTTTTCATTCTTCTGTTTGGTATGAAACACCACAAGGTGTGTGTACATCTCAGTCAGAGTCTTGGGCATCTCTTCTCTCTGATGTTTCAGCATGTGTTCAAGGACTGTTGCAGAAATCCAACAGAAGACTGGAATGTGGCACATGATGTGGAGGCTCCTTGATGTCTTTATGTGTGAGATGATTCTGCTGGCCAGGTCCTCATCACTGAATCTCTTCCTGAAGTACTCCTCCTTCTGTGGGTCATTGAACCCTCGTACCTCTGTCACCTGGTCAACACATTCTGAAGGGATCTTATTGGCTGCTGCAGGTCGGGTAGTTATCCAGATGAGAGCAGAGGGAAGCAGATTTCCCTTGATGAGATTTGTCAGCAGAACATCCACTGAGGTTGACTCTGTGACGTCACAACAGATCTTGTTCTTCTGGAAGTCTAGGGGCAGTCGGCACTCATCCAGACCATCAAAGATGAACAGAACTTTGTACTTGTCGTAGTTGGAGATTCTTGATTGTTTGGTTTCCATTGAGAAGTGATTAAAAAGATTAACGAAAGTGTGTTTTTCCCCTTTCATCAAATTCAGCTCCCGAAAAGGGAATGAAAATACAAATTGGACATCCTGATTTGCTTTTCCTTCAGCCCAGTCCAGAATGAACTTCTGCACAGAGACTGTTTTTCCAATGCCAGCGACTCCCTTTGTCAGCACAGTTCTGATAGGTTTGTCTTGTCCAGTTACGGGTTTGAAGATGTCGTTACATTTGATTGGAGTCTCTGGTCTTGCTTGTTTCCTGCTTGTTGTCTCAATCTGTCTCAGCTCATGTTCATTATTGACCTCTCCTGTTCCACCCTCTGTGATGTAGAGCTCTGTGTAGATCTTATTGAGAAGTATTGGGTTTCCTTGTTTAGCGATCCCCTCAAATACACACTGAAACTTCTTCTTTAGATTAGATTTGAGTACACGTTGGCAAATCACAGCAGGATCATCTGAATCTAGAAATAACAGAGGATATTAATATTATGTCTGTTTTAATGTCTACATTATTGTAGGACCCTCTCTCTCTCTCTCTCTCTAAATTAAACACATCAAATGAGGCAGACAGATCTTACAGTTCTCCAGTGTTTCAGAAAGCTCCATCTGGTTCATTTTCCTCAGGACGTGCAGTGTGATCTTCAGAGCCCCCTCTCTGGCACTGATCTCCTGCTGCTCATCTTCAGCGTCCACCACTTCCTTATCCTGCTTCTGACTCTCAAAGCCTTCTGGGAGTTCTGGACTAAGAATCCTCTTGTACATCTTCAGCTCGTTCTTCACAAATGTCATTATTTTCTCTTCAAGCAACTGAAATAAATAAAGTAAATACGTTAAGCAAGAGAAGAAATGCTTTCTCATTAACATTAATGAATGATTGACAGATCAACTTTACTTGAGGTAAACAAAAACAAATGTACATAACAGGACCACATACACTGAATATGGAGGCCAGGTCTGTTTGATGACTCTGGGAAGACTGACCACTGAGAATCTCTGACTCTGATCTCTCCTGTTGGTTTCTGTGGACAAAACATGAGATTACATCTCCTCTCCCAGGGAGTTCACACACACACACACACACACACGCACACAAGCACACGCACACAGGGAGGGAATGTTGTGTTTGTTTAATATTGTTTTAGGACTATGAAAATGGACAAAATGATTAGCCTATGGATTATGGATTATGAAAACATCAACAATAAATGGGAAAATGGGAGATGTTATGTTTTGTTGCTAAATGAGGAGATGGCACGTGAGTACCTGCTTCTATAAACCAATGAGGAGATGGCACGTGGGTACCTGCTTCTATAAACCAATGAGGAGATGCAGCGCGCCTCAAATAGAACTGACTTCTAGACGCTCGTTGGCGCGCGCGAGCAGGGTGTCATTTTTAATAACGAAATTCATTTAGCGACGCGAGCCTTGTAGGCAGCCCCGCCAAAAGGCTGGTGTCGTTACTCTGCCTTCTCCGTGGGCATGTTGAGGTAAATTTACTAACCGGGAGGGTTGAATTATGTAATTTATTGGAGGGCTGGAAGACGCACTCCTTTAAGTCTTTTCTATTTCGAGGTTGTTTACTCGCAATATCAGATATTAAGATGATTTTTTATAATGAATGTATACTGAGGTTGAGATTCTGACTAGTGATTATTTACCCGGGGTTCAATACCTGCTATTGAGGTGCCCTGAAAATAATATTCAAAAGTTCGGTCCTTGGACACAGAGGGTTTAAACACTAAAGTTACCGTCCATCTAGTGAAGAGAGGAGAACCGGACAGAGGTAGCCAGCATCCGTCAACGAGAGAGGGAGAAGCCTCACCGGGATTTAACAGGTGGAAGAAACAACCGGGGAGCTCCATCGGTCCACAAGAAATGCAGACAGCCGGTGATGATGTAGTGGTAGCTATGGTAACTAGGATGCTGCTGGTAGAGTAGCTATGGTAACTAGGATGCTGCTGGTAGAGTAGCTATGGTAACTAGGATGCTGCTGGTAGAGTAGCTAGCTAGCTTACCGAGCTGTACCGACTAGCTAGGATAACTAGGATGCTGCTGGTAGAGTAGCTAGCTAGCTTACCGAGCTGTACCGAATAGCTTGGCTAGTTAGCCGGTCGTTTGTTTAATTTTTTTTTAAAAATAATAATAATAATTATTATTATTTTTTTTATAAATGTATTTTACAAAAATCAACTCACATTGCTACAATATCAAGGAGAAAGTCGATATTCCTCTCATGCCAGCTGGGAACAATGACTTATTCCTTACAGTTATGTCTGAATTATTCCACAAAAGAGTTTATGAGGGGAAAAACTGTGCAGGAAACATATTCAACCAGTTTATCTTGAAACTGTTATTTATGTCAACAAAGTCCAACACTTCTAGACCGCCTTCAGCTCTTTCGTTAGAAAGGAGATATTTTTTTAGTTTGTGAGACTTATTTTTCCAGATCAAGATCAAGAAAGGTCTTATTGATCTCTTTACAAGTAGCTGGATTTACACATAACGATAATGAGGGGTACACAAAACGAGACAGTCCCTCTGCCTTGGACGGAAGTACTCTCCCAAGTATAGAAAGGTCTCTTTGTAGCCAATTATTAAATATATTTTTAGTTCTCTTAATTTTAGTAGAGAAATTCTGTTGTCTGACTAAGTGGTTTTTTGACAGATGAATTCCTAAATATTTAACACAGTCCTTTGCAGGAATATTTTCAATTACTTCATCATCAGAGTCAAATAAACATAAGATTTCACATTTAGAAACATTCAGTTTTAATCCTGATGCAATAAAACATGCAGTTATAGCATTAATTATCATTATTATTATCTTTGTCTCTTAAGAAAAGATTAGTATCATCGGCCAGTTGGGAGATTTTGATTTCTTTGTTAAAAAAAGCCATGCAGATTTGCATCATTCAGAATATCTAGAGATAGAAGTTCCACAACCAAAATGAATAAAAATGGCACAATTGGGCATCCCTGTCGTACACTTCTGTTGATACTAAATCTTTTGGAAGTATTAAGGTTTAGTAGCACAGAACTATTTATATGTGCAGGGGTACCAGGTAGTTGAGGTAATAATGAGGCTATAAGGAGAACCAGTACTGAGTCAATGTGCAGGGTACCAGGTAGTTGAGGTAATAATGAGACTATAAGGAGTACCAGTACTGAGTCAATGTGCAGGGTACCAGGTAGTTGAGGTAAGAATGAGACTATAAGGAGAACCAGTACTGAGTCAATGTGCAGGGTACCAGGTAGTTGAGGTAATAATGAGACTATAAGGAGAACCAGTACTGAGTCAATGTGCAGGGTACCAGGTAGTTGAGGTAATAATGAGACTATAAGGAGTACCAGTACTGAGTCAATGTGCAGGGTACCAGGTAGTTGAGGTAATAATGAGACTATAAGGAGAACCAGTACTGAGTCAATGTGCAGGGTACCAGGTAGTTGACGTAATAATGAGACTATAAGGAGTACCAGTACTGAGTCAATGTGCAGGGTACCAGGTAGTTGAGGTAATAATGAGACTATTAGGAGTACCAGTACTGAGTCAATGTGCAGGGTACCAGGTAGTTGAGGTAATAATGAGACTATTAGGAGTACCAGTACTGAGTCAATGTGCAGGGTACCAGGTAGTTGAGGTAATAATGAGACTATAAGGAGTACCAGTACTGAGTCAATGTGCAGGATACCAGGTAGTTGAGGTAATAATGAGACTATTAGGAGTACCAGTACTGAGTCAATGTGCAGGGTACCAGGTAGTTGAGGTAATAATGAGACTATAAGGAGTACTAGTACTGAGTCAATGTGCAGGGTACCAGGTAGTTGAGTTAATAATGAGACTATAAGGAGTACCAGTACTGAGTCAATGTGCAGGGTACCAGGTAGTTGAGGTAATAATGAGACTATAAGGAGCACCAGTACTGAGTCAATGTGCAGGGTACCAGGTAGTTGAGGTAATAATGAGACTATAAGGAGCACCAGTACTGAGTCAATGTGCAGGGTACCAGGTAGTTGAGGTAATAATGAGACTATTAGGAGTACCAGTACTGAGTCAATGTGCAGGGTACCAGGTAGTTGAGGTAATAATGAGACTATAAGGAGTACTAGTACTGAGTCAATGTGCAGGGTACCAGGTAGTTGAGGTAATAATGAGACTATAAGGAGCACCAGTACTGAGTCAATGTGCAGGGTACCAGGTAGTTGAGGTAATAATGAGACTATAAGGAGCACCAGTACTGAGTCAATGTGCAGGGTACCAGGTAGTTGAGGTAATAATGAGACTATTAGGAGTACCAGTACTGAGTCAATGTGCAGGGTACCAGGTAGTTGAGGTAATAATGAGACTATAAGGAGAACCAGTACTGAGTCAATGTGCAGGGTACCAGGTAGTTGAGGTAATAATCAGGCTATAAGGAGTACCAGTACTGAGTCAATGTCCAGGGGTACCAGGTAGTTGACGTAATATGCACATGCAGGTAAGTATAAAAGTGACTAGACAATCAGGATAGAGATTACATCTCCTCATCCGGGGAGTACACACACACACGCACGAACACACACACAAACACACACACACACACAGACGGAATGTGGTGTTTGTTTAATGTTGTTTTAGGACTATGAAAATGGACAAAATGATTAGCCTACAGATTATGAAAACAACAAAAATAAATGGGAAAATGGGAGAGGAGAAATGACTAGAGACAGTGTTGTTTAACTCACTGACCAGGACCCATGAGTTCTTCTTACCTTTGTTCAGTAGAAAAGTCTCCCTCTCTAAAGGATATAGGTTGACCCATAGACTGGTCACTCTTCATGGACACACAGCTGGGAACAGGGGAGGCTGGTCTCTCCTGCTTGATTGGTCTTCAACACAACAGAGACATACATTACATCTCTCATCTACTCAAGATCCTTCCGAGTGTGGGGGGCCAGCAGAGGGAACACCCCCCCATCCACATCGATGGAACAGTAGTGGAGAGGGTAGCAAGTTTTAAGTTCCTCGTCATACACATCACAGACAAACTGAATTGGTCCACTCACACAGACAGCATCGTGAGGAAGGCGCAGCAGCGCCTCTTCAACCTCAGGAGGCTGAAGAAATTCGGCTTGTCACCAAAAGCACTCACAAACTTCTACAGATGCACAATCGAGAGCATCCTGGCGGGCTGTATCACCGCCTGGTATGGCAACTGCACCGCCCTCAACCTTAAGGCTCTCCAGAGGGTAGTGAGGTCTGCACAACGCATCACCGGGGGCAAACTACCTGCCCTCCAGGACACCTACACCACCCGATGCTACAGGAAGGCCATAAAGATCATCAAGGACATCAACCACCCGAGCCACTGCCTGTTCACCCCGCTGTCATCCAGAAGGCGAGGTCAGTACAGGTGCATCAAAGCTGGGACCGAGAGACTGAAAAACAGCTTCTATCTCAAGGCCATCAGACTGTTAAACAGCCACCACTAACATTGAGTGGCTACTGCCAACACACTGTCAATGACACTGACTCTACTCCAGCCACTTTAATAATGGGAATTGATGGGAAATGATGTAAATATATCACTAGCCACTTTAAACAATGCTACCTTATATAATGTTACTTACCCTACATTATTCATCTCATATGCATACGTAGATACTGTACTCTATACCATCGACTGCATCCTTATGTAATACATGTATCACTAGCCACTTTAACTATGCCACTTGGTTTACATACTCATCTCATATGTATATACTGTACTCGATATCATCTACTGTATCTTGCCTATGCTGCTCTGTACCATCACTCATTCATATATCCTTATGTACATATTCTTTATCCCCTTACACTGTGTATAAGACAGTAGTTTTTTGGAATTGTTAGTTAGATTACTTGTTCGTTATTACTGCATTGTTGGAACTAGAAGCACAAGCATTTCGCTACACTCGCATTAACATCTGCTAACCATGTGTATGTGACAAATACAATTTGATTTGATTTCTTACCTTTTTTCAGTAGAAAAGTCTCCCTCTCTAAAGTATATAGGAGGATTCATAGACCAGTCACTCTTCATGGACACACAGCTGGGAACAGGGGAGGCTGGTCTCTTCTGCTTGATTGGACTTCAACACAACAGAGACAAACATTACATCTCTCAACTACTCTGAGCTCAGTTGGGGAAACATAAGAAGTGTTTCATTCCAAAATGCGATACATCACTTTTCAGAAATGTTGGTAAATTACATTTTATTGTTTAATAACTTGTAACCTCACTTTTGAGAAAATGACCTTTGAATGTTTTGGTTCCTACTGGAGAGCTCTTCTTTGTCTACAGGGCTGTTACTTTGGCAGATAATGTCACCCATCTCAATAAATAGTTAAATTTTTTAAAATAATGAACTAATTGTATGGTGTATTTGGTTGATGTCAGTTTCATTGTTTGTTATGCTATCAATGGTTATTTTATGGTTGTAAGTGGTGAAATGAGCTAGAAAATGTTATATAATTACTACTTTAGTAAGGAATTACACATTATTCAGTACTACTGTAGTTGCTACATAATTCCAATAGATGGCAGCATTAGACCACTAATGACATTTCAGAAGATTAGTTTAGTTTTCTCCCTGGATACACCACCACTCCCCTCACAGGAAAACTCCTGTGTGCTTCTTCCTGTCCCTTTCCACACTGCTAACACAAGAGGAAGGACTGAAAAAGCATTTAACAGATTACTGTGAAGTAATATAATGATGATTCATGTTTATTATTACCTTTTTTATGCTCATGTTTGAAATTATACTTCATTATTACAATTATCAATAAACCTGAACATTAATTCAGTCATCTCTGGTTGAGAAAAACTTATTTTCATAGTACATTCATTGTCAAATTAATCGACCAGCATCAAGCTGCTCTGCCTTCTCGAGCAAGTAGTCAACTCATCCCCACTAAAAAGCTGGTGTTGTCACCCTGCCTTCTCGAGGGGCATGTTGAGATAAATTTACTAACCGGGAGGGTTGAATTTTTGAATGTTATAATGAATGTATACTGAGGTTGAGGTTCTGACTAGTGATTATTTACCCGGGGTTCAATACCTGCTATAATCACTAAATTTTTGCTCTCCCAATAGCAACACAGGCCTAATACGAGATGTATAGATAACTAAAGTAATGAGTGACCATTTTAGAAAATCATGGGACATATAGTCTGTGGTTGCATGCTATTTTATGTCAATCATATTGCTGCTTGTAGCCTGTAACTGATGCTTCATGGTCCATCATATTGCTGCTTGTAGACTATAACTGATGCTTAGTGGTCCATTATATTGCTGCTTGTAGACTATAACTGATGCTTCATGGTCCATCATATTGCTGCTTGTAGACTATAACTGATGCTTCATGGTCCATCATATTGCTGCCTATAACTGATGCTTCATGGTCCATCATATTGCTGCTTGTAGCCTATAACTGATGCTTCATGGTCCATCATATTGCTACTTGTAGCCTATAATTGATGCTTCGTGGTCCATCATATTGCTGCTTATAGCCTATAACTGATGCTTCATGGTCCATCATATTGCTGCTTGTAGCCTATAATTGATGCTTCGTGGTCCATCATATTGCTGCTTATAGCCTATAACTGATGCTTCATGGTCCATCATATTGCTGCTTGTAGCCTATAACTGATGCTTCATGGTCCATCATATTGCTGCTTGTAGCCTATAATTGATGCTTCGTGGTCCATCATATTGCTGCTTGTAGCCTATAATTGATGCTTCATGGTCCATCATATTGCTGCTTGTAGCCTATAATTGATGCTTCATGGTCCATCATATTGCTGCTTGTAGCCTTTAACCTATAACTGATGCTTCATGGTCCATCATATTGCTGCTTGTAGACTATAACTGATGCTTCATGGTCCATCATATTGCTGCTTGTAGCCTATAACCTATAACTGATGCTTCATGGTCCATCATATTGCTGCTTGTAGACTATAACTGATGCTTCATGGTCCATCATATTGCTGCTTGTAGCCTATAACCTATAACTGATGCTTCATGGTCCATCATATTGCTGCTTGTAGCCTATAACTGATGTTTCATGGTCCATCATATTGCTGCTTGTAGCCTATAACCTATAACTGATGCTTCATGGTCCATCATATTGCTGCTTGTAGCCTATAACTGATGCTTCATGGTCCATCATATTGCTGCTTGTAGACTATAACTGATGCTTCATGGTCCATCATATTGCTGCTTGTAGCCTATAACTGATGTTTCATGGTCCATCATATTGCTGCTTGTAGACTATAACCTATAACTGATGCTTCATGGTCCATCATATTGCTGCTTGTAGACTATAACCTATAACTGATGCTTCATGGTCTTATGCTGCCATCTATTGGAAATATTTATTCATTAAAAATCATTATCTGAGGTAGCAACTGAGTCAGATCTACAAATCAATGAGCTAGATCTGTCCATTTGGTTTTAACTCAGTGAACCTGAGCAGCATTCGCTCAATTCGATGCCTACAAACGAACATTTCGATACATATCAAATTACCCAGCAGCCATTAAGAAACAACAAGTCGTCAAAAAAAGTGTAACTTCTTAACATTTCTTCAGGCTGTTTAAATCTGCCACATCTTGATAAATAGGACATGTGTTTTGTTTTGATTGTATACCTTTTTCTGAAAACAAATATGGTTCAAATGCTTAACGTTTGATGGCTATGCGCCAGGCATCACTACTGGGTTACCTGAACCTTAACGTTTGATGGCTATGCGCCAGGCATCACTACTGGGTTACCTGAACCTTAACGTTTGATGGCTATGTGCCAGGCATCACTACTGGGTTACCTGAACCTTAACGTTTGATGGCTATGTGCCAGGCATCAATACTGGGTTACCTGAACCTTAACGTTTGATGGCTATGCGCCAGGCATCACTACTGGGTTACCTGAACCTTAACGTTTGATGGCTATGTGCCAGACATCACTACTGGGTTACCTGAACCTTAACGTTTGATGGCTATGTGCCAGGCATCACTACTGGGTTACCTGAACCTTAACGTTTGATGGCTATGCGCCAGGCATCACTACTGGGTTACCTGAACCTTAACGTTTGATGGCTATGCGCCAGGCATCACTACTGGGTTACCTGAACCTTAACGTTTGATGGCTATGCGCCAGGCATCACTACTGGGTTACCTGAACCTTAACGTTTGATGGCTATGCGCCAGACATCACTACTGGGTTACCTGAACCTTAACGTTTGATGGCTATGCGCCAGGCATCACTACTGGGTTACCTGAACCTTTAAGGGAACAAGGGCAGTATTGAAAAGTTTGAGAAGTTTGAGTTTGAGGTTAGTTTGAGTTTATTTTTATTTTTACAGGGACAGTGCACATTAATCAACGTTTCAGTAAAAGTGCCGGTTTTAGCCAGCCAGCTAATTTTCAACCGCAGTCCCTGGGCAGGTTATTAAAAACAATTACAATATAGACAATAGCAACATAGAACAAGCAAGACATAGCAACATAGGACAAGCAAGACATAGCATACAGACAGAGCAACATACGACAAGCAAGACGTAGCATACAGACAGAGCAACATAGAACAAAAAGCAGCAAGACAAAATTCATAAAAGCAACAAAGTGTTTCCACACCTCACAAGCTACAGACAACAGACAACATGGAGAGCGGCAACACACAGCTAGGGACCATGTTCACAAATCTGATTGACCTTTAGCCATGTCTTCAAGCATTTTGTGAAAGTGTGATATGTGGTGCAGTTATGTGTGTCTGATGGCAGTGTATTCCAGACATGGGAAGCTCTCACAGAGAATGCAGATTTACTAAAGGTGCTTTTCCTTAGGGGAACTATACAGTCACCTCTCATGGCAGACCTTGTGGATCTGCTGCCATATGTCTGGGTTTTCTGTTTAACAAAAATATTGAGTGGAGGGGGAGCCAGGCCATTAAGGATCTTGAATACAAGACATGCGTTTGGATGAAAAGTGTGCCCAAAATAAACTGCCTCAGGCCTGAAGCTAGGATATGCATATGCATGGTAGTATTGGATTGAAAACACTCTAAAGTTTCCAAAACTGTTCAAATAACTGTTTAAATAATAAAACACTGATATGGCAGGCAAAAATCCATCCAGGAAGTGTGATTCTTTTGATGTTAGTGTTTTTCCATTGAAAGCCTATCGACAACATAAGTGGATAGGACCCAGATTGCAGTTCCTATGGCTTCCACTAGATGTCAACAGTCTTTAGACATTGTTTCAGGATTGTATTCTGAGAAATGAAGAAGAATGACAGCATTTCATGAGTGGTCGGGTCAAATGAACTAGAACAAACTAAAACAAATATTTATTGTGTAACATGGAGTCTTGAGAGTGCAACCATATGAAGATCATCAAAGGTAAGTGAATAATTGTATCGCTATTTCTGACTTTCATGACTCCTCTACTTGGCTGGAAAATGATTGCATGCTTTTGCATGCTTTTGTATGCGGGACGCTGTCCTCAGATAATCACATGGTATACTTTAGCCCTAAAGCCTTTTTGAAATCTGACACAGCAGCTGGATTAACAAGAAGTTAAGCTTTATTTTGATGTATGACACTTGTATCTTCATGAAAGTTAAATATTTATATTTCTGTCATTTGAATTTCGCGCTCTGCAATTTCACCGGATGTTGTTGAGGTGTCCCACTAGATGCTAGTGGTTTTAACGTGAACACAGGTGAACAGTGAGTTCTCACAAAGTAGCCGTAACCTTGTTAGTAATAAGCTACCTGAGGTCAGTGTTCACGGTTAATGCAGACAAGTCTCATTGCCAACAATAGCAAAGCAGGCATTGTGACGCAGAACAATGAGCTGGGAATAGAACGTTCAGAAGGTGAGATGGTGCCACAGAGCTCAATAGAACTAATAGGAGCTGGCAGGGTGACGCAGAACAATGAGCTGGGAATAGAACGTTCAGAAAGTGAGATGGTGCCACAGAGCTCAATAGGACTAATAAAAGCTGGCAGGGTGAAACATGACCAGAAATGAGGCCTGTTTTTTACACAATTACCTCATAACTAGGGACATATGGTAATGTTATGAAACGGGGCTCCATGGCGGATGCAATGAACTATTCATCAGAAAAAAAAGTTATGTGTCCAGCCTACTTGAGGCACCGCAAAAATAATATTCAAATTATTTACCCGGTGTTCAATACCTGCTATTGAGGCGCACTGAAAATATTATTCAAAAGTTCGGTCCTTGGACACAGAGGGGTTAAACACTAAAGTTACCGTCCATCTAGTGAAGAGAGGAGAACCGGACAGAGGTAGCCAGCATCCGTCAACCAGAGAGGGAGAAGCCTCACCGGGATTTAACAGGTGGAAGAAACAACCGGGGAGCTCCATCGGTCCACAAGAAATGCAGACAGCCGGTGATGATGTAGTGGTAGCTATGGTAACTAGGATGCTGCTGGTAGAGTAGCTAGCT
This sequence comes from Oncorhynchus tshawytscha, assembly GCF_018296145.1. NCBI lineage: Eukaryota > Metazoa > Chordata > Actinopteri > Salmoniformes > Salmonidae > Oncorhynchus > Oncorhynchus tshawytscha. The sequence goes on from NW_024608494.1 coordinate 58,597, forward strand.
AGCAACTAGCTTGGTTAGTTAGCAGGTCTTTCGGCTGACCCTCGTCTCGAGGATGATGACGAATCCAGTGAACCACAAAATGAAACAAGGATAGAGTGAAAAGGATCTGGCTACACTCATACTGTCCCTGACTGTAAAGCAAAAAGCAAATTGAACAATAGACTTCACCGTCTCAACACTGTAACGAACTCTGAGATCTGGGACCATATCCACAAAGTGTCTCAGAGTAGAGAATTGGTGGGATAAGTGCGGAGAATAAACACATTTTACACTTATGGGTATAAATTAAAGCTATGCATGAAGTCTCTAGTCCCACCTAGTCGGCAGATATTTAGGACACCTCGTGAGCTGTCCTAAGTAGTTAAGAGTTAACAGCAGGTGTCTTAAGTAGTTAAGAGTTAACATCAGCTGTCCTAAGTAGTTAAGAGTTAACAGCAGCTGTCCTAAGTAGTTAAGAGTTAACAGCAGCTGTCCTAAGTAGTTAAGAGTTAACAGCAGCTGTCCTAAGTAGTTAAGAGTTAACAGCAGGTGTCCTAAGTAGTTAAGAGTTAACAGCAGCTGTCCTAAGTAGTTAAGAGTTAACAGCAGCTGTCCTAAGTAGTTAAGAGTTAACAGCAGCTGTCCTAAGTAGTTAAGAGTTAACAGCAGCTGTCCTAAGTAGTTAAGAGTTAACAGCAGCTGTCCTAAGTAGTTAAGAGTTAACAGCAGGTGTCTTGATAATACTATAGAATAATGCAGTGAGTCAGTGGTTCCTGTTCCACATGTAATTGCTTTGTGGTAGTTAAAATAACGTTTTATATTTCTATATGATCAATCCATTAATAATATAGACCTACATACATGTAAGTCTTGTGCTTTTGGCGATGATTTATGTATAACAAGTGATACCATTTTGTCTTAATTTTGGCAGATTAACTCTTTCTTATTTCTGATGATTAACTCAGGTTTTTGCCCAAAGGAATTGGACTTGTGGTTGAAAGGTAGCTGGTTTGAATCCCTGGGCGGGAGCTGGAAAAATCAGGCGGAATTGATCTGACCACTGGAGGACTGCTGGGTTCACATCCTCAAAATATTCACCTTTCGTTGATCAGAACTCGAGAGGCTCTTCTCCACTGAACCCTAAAATATATAATTTTATAATTTTATAAATGTTAGAATTTTTAGTGATTCCATATATTAAGGAAGTGATAGAAGCCTTTTTGGTTCTAGAAGGAACCTTCTGTTCTAAGAATGTATAATAATAAACACATTTTTCTTTTGATTATTTAATTATCTACATCATGTTATTTCAAGTTCTCCCTTTGGAGCACAACATCATGTTGTTAAATAATAATCCTAAATTGGGCATGGATATAAATTGGCTATAAATTGGGCAGTTGAAGGCATCTAGGGGGTAATATGTGTTCAATGAATATGAACATTGTATGCAACGTTGTAGGCAACATTATTGGCAAGGGACTTGATGCCTACTATGCCAAAGATATTTAGAGTTGCTAAACGGGTGTGAATAGTGTGTTGATATAACGGTTTTATTGTCAATATTCTGCTTGTAACAACCATCAGAAGTGGTAAAAAAAATGTAGAGAAGAGTGCTGTTCAACGGAAATGTTGATATAACGGTTATATTGTCAAAAATATGCATTACATTATATTATTAATTATATTAATTAAGAGGATGCAAAGTGGTCATGTCATGTGAAAATTCTATCAAATATCTTACATATCAACGAGTCAGGGTGCTGCAGAACCAGTACCTCCGCAGACCCCGGATTGAGAACCCCTGCAGTACCTCCACAGACCCCGGATTGAGAACCCCTGCAGTACCTCCACAGACCCCGGATTGAGAACCCCTGATTTAGCAGATGCTCTTATCCAGAACGATTTACAGTAAGTGCATTCATCTTAAGATATCAAGGTGAGACAACCACATATCACAGTCAGATATACAGGATACAAACTTTACATTTCAGCTAAACAATGGATATATAGTGTTTTGCTAAGTAGATGTACTGTATATAACCAGAGAATGTACTGTATATAACCTACATATCATAGATATGACCAGTCTAAACCTGTTCAGATCAGTTCACATAATGTTATAGTCCTACCAGTAGCAGGACAGAGAATGTAGCCTAGGCCTGATGTTTTTTACAACATTTTCAACGGAGGCCATCAGGTCGGTCGGCATGATAAGCAGTGATGTATTTTTTTTAAGGAGCACAAAGAAATATGTAAATGACGTCAAAAGGTATTCAATCAAAGTTTGTACCGACATAGATGTATTCTATTGAATAGTCTATCATTACAGGGCTCTCCAACCCTGTTCCTGAAGCGCTACCCTGCGGTAGGGTTTTCACTCCAACTCTGTTCCTGGAGCGCTACCCTCCGGTAGGGTTTCACTCCAACTCTGTTCCTGGAGCGCTACCCTCCGGTAGGATTTCACTCCAACCCTGCTCCTGGAGCGCTACCCTCCGGTAGGGTTTCACTCCAACTCTGTTCCTGGGGCGTTACCCTCCAGTAGGGTTTCACTCCAACTCTGTTCCTGGAGCGCTACCCTCCGGTAGGATTTCACTCCAACCCTGCTCCTGGAGCGCTACCCTCCGGTAGGGTTTCACTCCAACTCTGTTCCTGGGGCGTTACCCTCCAGTAGGGTTTCACTCCAACTCTGTTCCTGGAGCGCTACCCTCCGGTAGGATTTCACTCCAACCCTGCTCCTGGAGCGCTACCCTCCGGTAGGGTTTCACTCCAACTCTGTTCCTGGAGCGCTACCCTCCAGTAGGGTTTCACTCCAACCCCAGTTGTAACTAACCTGATTTATTTTATAAACTAACAAATTATTTTTAATCAGGTGACTAGTTTTGAATAGTAATGAAAACCTACAGGATGGTATCTCTCCGGGAACAGGATCGGAGAGCCCTGTTTTAGAAGATGAATAAAATCCAACCTACAACTTTTTTTTTTTTACTATTCAGCTTCAGCTAACCGTCCTAAAATCTTATTAGAAATTTATATTTTTTGTAACAGTGACGTTACCATTCACCTGGTAATTAAATATAATTGATTTAGAATTTATCAGAATATTTTCTTCGTGTCTTCTTAAAATGAAAGTTCTCCCTCGCACTACACACATGATGATCAGTGATCATAGATCAAACCCAATCTTGACTATTAAATGTCTGATGACGACCTAACTTTATAATAGTTTGTATGTTGCCTCTAGACTTACCAGAGTCTGCTCGTCTTTCCTTCAAATCAATACTTTTACCAGACTTCTAATGTTGCCGAGAAATGTGCGCCACAGTTTCAACATCCATTTTGTAAGTGCATTCGCCTGCAAACTTACTTTCAACTTCATGAGGAAATGACATACCCAGAATTCCTAAACCCAGACGCAACATCCGGAGTCGACCGGGACCGCTGGGAAGAAGACTGTAGGAAGTCGACCGATGCCGTGATTTGGGGTTTGAGAAGTCAGAAGTGAAAAATGATTCCTTAGTTGTACATTTTCTAGAAATCTAAAAGCAAAACCTAGATTCGAGCCAATGCATTAAGTATTTGAAAATGTTATTACTGCAACTTCGTGAAAGTGACAAACTGACACCTTATTATTTTAGTCAAAAATGACTTGATATCGAAGGAGTGGCTTTAACGGACTGCACATGCGCAGCTCGGCGTGAGACGACCGTTATACCCGATAATGTGTTTCTGCGCATGAGTTTAGCAAACCAACGTTGTCATGTCATGTGCGTCAGAATCTAATGTCATAATAAAGAAGGGGGGCTGATATAGGAGTGACATATAAAGGAATCAGCAGGAGAGGAGGGGTTAAAGAATGTTGTCTTGGATACAATGACAAGTCCTGGAGTCTGTCCTGCTCTGACAACAGTTACACTGCCTGTCACAATAATAATTCCACTACCATAGATGTCCCCCCCTCCAGCTTCCACAGAGTAGGAGTGTATCTGGACTGGCCAGCCGGCACTCTGTCCTTCTATAGAGCCTCCTCTGACACACTGACCCACCTGAACACATTCACCTCCACATTCACTGAGCCCCTCTATCCAGGGTTTTGGGTTTATGTTGACTCCTCAGTGTCCCTGAAATAATAACACACACACTGGACAAACACACACTGGACAAATACACACACACACGCACTCTGGACACATACTAGACACACACACACTAGACACACACTAGACACACACACAATGGACACACACTAGACACACACACACTAGACACACACTAGACACACACACAATGGACACACACTAGACACACACACACTAGACACACACTAGACACACACACAATGGACACACACTACACACACACACACTAGACACACACACAATGGACACACACTACACACACACACACTAGACACACACACACTGGACAAATACACACACACACACACACACACACACACAACACACACACACTGGACAAACACACACACACTGGACACACACACACTCTGGACACACACACACTGGACACACACACACTGGACACACACACACTAGACACACACAATGGACACACACTAGACACACACACACTAGACACACACACACTAGACACACACACACACTAGACACACACTAGACACACACACACTAGACACACACTGGACAAACACACACACACACGCACTCTGGACACACACACACACACTGGACACACACTAGACACACACACACTGGACACACACACTCTGGACACACACACACACTGGACACACACACACTAGACACACACACAATGGACACACACTAGACACACACTAGACACACACACACACACTAGACACACACACACTAGACACACACACACACTAGACACACACTAGACACACACACACTCTGGACACACACACACACACACACACTGGACACACACACACTGGACACACACTCAGGACACACACACTGGACAAATACACACACACACACACACACACAGTGGTCACACACAAACACACACACACAGGACACACACACACACTGGACACACACACAGGACACACACACACACACAGGACACAGACACACACAGGACACACACACACTCTGGACACACACACACAGTGGACACGCACACACACACTCTGGACACACACACACACACACACACTCTGGACACACACACACACTCTGGACACACACACACACACTGGACACACACACACACACTGGACACACACACACAGACAGGACACACACACACAGACAGGACACACACACTGGACACACACACTGGACACACACACTGGACACACACACACTGGACACACACACACTGGACACACACACACACACACACACACTCTGGACACACACACTCTGGACACACACACACTCTGGACATACACACTCTGGACACACACACACTCTGGACACACACAGACTCACACACACACACTCTGGACACACACACACTCACACACACACACACACACACACACTCTGGACACACACACACACACTCTGGACACACATACACACACTCTGGACACACACACACATACTCTGGACATACTCTGGACACACACACACACACACACACACTCTGGACACACACACACACTGGACACAAACACACACTGGACAAACACACACTGGACAAATACACACACACACACTCTGGACACACACACACACACTGGACACACACACACACTCTGGACACACACACACACACTGGACACACACACACACACACTCTGGACACACACACACATACTCTGGACAGACACACTCTGGACACACACACACTCTGGACACAAATACACACACTGGACAAATACACACACACACACTGGACACACACACTCTGGACACACACACACACTGGACACACACACACACACTGGACACACACACTGGACAAACACACACTGGACAAACACACACACACACACACACACACTGGACAAACACACACTGGACAAATATACACACAGGACACACACACTCTGGATACACACACACACACACAGCACACTGGACACACACACACTGGGCACACACACACTCTGGACACACACACACACTGGACACACACACACACTGGACACACACACACTGGACACAC